>NC_136271.1:135780485-135806485 GCF_964187855.1 Myxine glutinosa | reverse complement strand
GAATTGAAAATATATAGAACGCTCATACTCCGTGAAAAGGGAAGCCGCCGTGTCGCCATCTTGGTCAGCACGACTCGACCAACTCGCTTCGCGGATCTCGTTTTGTGCGGCAATAAACTGCTCCAATCGGTTACGGAAGGGTTGTGGAAAGATGTTTCACAGCTGTTTCAAAGACATTTAATTAATATCGCACAAAATCGATACAAAACACGATCGCATAAAAGGTGAAAAAAACGTGTGACGTGTGACGGGATGGAACATCACGTGATCGCTCTGAGCGAATCAGTCTGGCGGCGGGAATGGAACATAGTAGGGTGGCTTAGCAAAATTACCGTTACACGGTGGACAAAATCACCAAATTTGGCATGAACACTCCTAATGACCTATTAATCAATATTAGCCGAGGAGCCCTCGCGAATTTTTACGCGTATTCGTGTAAAACCAAAAAATCCAAAATGGCCGCCATCCAGTAATTAAAAACACATTTCCCGGGTTATATAAGTCATGGATAGCAAAAATTGGTATCAAAATATAAATTTTTAGGACACTGAATGTGTATTTTGATATTACAATATCACCAGTAAATTTAAAGGGACATTCAGTGATTTCATGTGAAGGGCGCCCTCAATGTTAGGGGGGGGGAAAGCTTTTGGCTTGAATACATTGCTTATAACTCCAGGTCATCAATTATTGCGAATGATAAGCTGTAAACATTGTACCCTGGAAATACAACATTATCATTAGGAGTGCAAAATATCGAGCCCAAGAATTGGGCGTGTCGCTTATTGGATGTCACGCCTACCATTACAATCAGTATCCACTATAAACCAATGAGAGGTTTAGATTAAGACTTAAAGGTGGGACTCTTCTTCAGCATGTCATTCCTCCAAGCTTCTGCAGATTGATTGTCTTTAGGTCTCTCGGAGAGCAGGAAAGCCTTTCTTTGAAGGTTATGGAGAGTAAGGAGGGTGATTTGATGGGCATGCCTGGTTCGTGTGAGATGTGACACCTTCAGAAATGAGTCGGCTATGCCAGTGAAAGCCACATCTGCCTCTGTAAGGGCGGTGGTAGTCCAGCCAGAACTTTCCAGAATATCTCCAAGTGTGTTCCACAGTGCCATTTCTGTGTGTAAACCACCTAACATAACAACATGCACTTTTCCCCCATGAGTATCAGGCCATTTCCACTGTACAAACTTTGCCAGGCTGATCAAAGGTAGTGACTGGAATTTGTCCTGGGTTGAGATACTCAATCGCTTGTCTCTGGACATCCATGCCGTGCTTTATCATTGCGGCGGTGGAAGACTTTTCGTAGAACATAGGCAGTAGTGAACACACAGCTGGAGGGTCTTCTATGGGAGGTTGCTGCGAAGCATGATAGGCAGCCCAGACAATGGCATCTTCATTGGTGACATCCTCCTCTAACAGTGCTAGTGCATGTTCGACCCAACTATTTTCCTGGATAAGTGCCTCATTTAAGCAGGTCTTGGTTGACTCTGTGTTACTCTCAGGTACTTCAATTGCAGCGGTTGTTAAAGCTACAGCAGGGACAAAAGCATAACTGACCAGGAGAGACTGCTGTGTTGCACCAGAAGGGGGTATCATAGTAGGTGGTCTGCTCTCACCAGGATCAGTTTGTGTTGGAAACTGAAAGAGACTAATTCCAGTCCCATGAAAGGAGTCATGTGAAGTGGTTGAGCTAGGGTTATGGTCTAGGTTGTCTAGGGCACCAACAGTAAACAACCCTTTCCGGAGAAAAGCAGGGCATACAACGCCGTCTTCTTCAAATCGCTCACATACAGATGTGGCAATACAGTCCTCAAGGTCCATAACCCTGTCATATGAAATGCTGATACCCATCTGATACAATTGCTGGATGAGTTTCTTGCTTCTTGTCAGTCCATTAATATTGAGACTGAAGGAACTGCGCTCCAACGCGAGTCGAAAGAATTGACGCGACCAAAGACGGAATTCGTCCGAGTTGCTTTATTGAAACAAAACAGCTCAGGTATTCTGACAAGCCCGTTTTTCGGGCAACAATATATATACACATTTATGTCGGGAAGTTTGCCCGGCAAAAGCTATACCGGGCATGCCCGGGTATCAAGGGCGAGCCTTGGAAAGGCGAGTCTGGACCTGCCCGGGCGTGTTTGGCTGCGGCCTGGCAAGTCGAGGCTGGGCGTGCCCGGGCGCTCTGGGCGAGCACTGGAAAGGCGATAGCGGGCATGCCCGGACGCCCTGGGCGAGCCCTGGAAAGGCAATAGCGGGCATGCCCAGACGCTCTGGGCGTGCCCTGGAAAGGCGATAGCGGGCATGCCCGGACGCTCTGGGCGAGCCCTGGAAAGGCGATAGCGGGCATGCCCGGACGCTCTGGGCGAGCCCTGGAAAGGCGAGAGCGGCATGCCCGGGAAAGACGAGACCGGGCGTGCCCGGGAGGTTCGGGCGTGCCCGGGAACAGTGAGTCCGGGCATGCCCGGGAGAGGCGCGTCTGGCCGTGTTCTGGCCGGTGCAAGGCGATTATGTACATCCAGCGGTAACCGCTACACACGCCCCTCCAGAATCGACCTGCACCGGCAGGGTCAATTTAAGGGGGGTCCGGATGACCCGGCCGAAGCGACCCCTGGAGGGTCGTGGGGAGGGGTCTGACGTGGTGGTGGGTGGTCGAGCGGGGGGAACTGTGGACGGGGGGCGGCCTCGCCGCGGAGGAAGGGCCAACCGTGGTGGTCGGTCGACGTCCATGTGCGCCGGTTTGAGGCGGTCCACAGAAATCCGGTCCGGCCGGCCGCCGAAGTCGACGATGAAAGACTTGTCGCCCCGTCGCAGGACCCGGAAGGGCCCGTCGTACGGCGGCCGGAGTGGCCCCCGGTGTGCGTCATGACGCACAAAGACGTACTCCGCTGTGCGAAGCGCCGGGGGGACGTAGGACTGGGGACCACCGTGGCGGGACGTCGGCACGGGGGCAAATCGTCGGGCGGCCTCCTGGAGGTCCGAGCGCTGGCGAGCGGCGGACCAGGGACTGGTAGCGTCAGGCACGAATTCGCCCGGGACGCGGAGTGGCTGGCCGTAGACGAGCTCGGCGGCGGACGCCTGGAGGTCTTCCTTGGGGGCCGTGCGAAGGCCCAAAAGGACCCACGGCAGCCGGTCGGCCCAACCGTCGTCCTGAAGGCCGGCCATGAGTGCGGCCTTCGTGGAGCAGTGAAACCGCTCGCACAACCCATTGGCTTGGGGGTGGTAGGCCGTGGTGCGGTGCAGCGTGACCCCCAACGAACGGGCGACCGCGCCCCAAAGCTCAGACGTGAACTGTGGGCCGTGGTCGGACGAGATGTCCGCTGGTGCGCCGAAGCGCGCGACCCAGGTGGCGATGAACGCCTGCGCCACGTCGGCGGTGGTGGTGGAGGTGAGGGGCACGGCCTCCGGCCACCTGGTGGTCCTGTCCACCATGGTGAGCAGGTGGGTGAACCCCCGCGAGGGGGGCAGGGGACCCACCAGGTCCACGTGGACGTGGTCGAAACGCCGTTCAGGCACGGCGAAAGGTGCCAGCGGGGCCTGGGTGTGGCGGTGGACCTTGGCTCGCTGGCAGGCCGTGCAGGCGTTGGCCCAGTCGCGGATGTTTCGTCGAAGGCTGTGCCAGACGAAACGCGCCGACACCAGCTTCTGAGAAGCTTTCCGGCCCGGGTGAGAAAGGCCGTGGATGGAGGCGAAGATGCGGCGCTGCCAGGAAACGGGCACGATGGGGCGAGGCTGGCCCTGGGAGACGTCGCAGAGCAGGACGGTGCCCGCGAAGGGGATGTCGGCCAGGCGGAGGCCCGTATCCACCACGCGGAGTGCCTGCACCGAGGCGTCGGTGGTCTGGTCGGCCGCCATGAGCGTGAAGTCCACGCCGAGGTGGACCGCGTTCGCGCTGGCCCGCGAAAGGCAGTCGGCCACGGCGTTGTCTTTGCCGGCGACGTGCTGGATGTCCGTGGTGAACTCCGACACGGCGGAGAGGTGGCGCTGCTGGCGGGCCGACCACGGCTCCGTGACCTTAGCCATTGCGTAGACCAACGGCTTGTGGTCGACGAAAGCCGTGAACGGGCGGCCCTCCAGGAGGTGTCGGAAATGGCGAACGGCCAGGAATAGCCCGAGCAGCTCGCGGTCGAACGTGCTGTAGTTTAACTCGTTCGGCCGGAGTTGCCGGCTGAAAAAAGCGAGTGGCTGCCAAACCCCGTCCACCCATTGCTCATGGACGGCGCCCACCGCGTAGTTGGAGGCGTCCGTAGTGAGGGCGATGGTCGCGTTGAGCACCGGGTGAGCCAGCAGCGTTGCGTCGGCGAGGGCCCGTTTGGCACTGGCGAAGGCCGCGTCCATGGCCGCGGACCAAACAATGTCATGCTTGGCCGGCTTGCCCCGGAGGGCCTCGTAAAGGGGCCGCATGAGCTGAGCAGCGCGGGGCACGAATCGGTGATAAAAATTCACCATGCCGAGGAACTCTTGGAGGGCCTTGATGGAACGGGGACGCGGGAACGTGGTGATGGCCTCGACCTTGGTCGGCAGCGGCACGGCCCCGGTCTTGGTGATGCGGTGGCCCAAAAAGTCAACGGTCGTCGCGCCGAAGTGGCATTTGACCGGGTTGACAATTAAGCCGTGCTCGCTGAGGCGACCGAACAGTGTTCGGAGGTGGAGGAGGTGCTCGGCGCGGGACGTGCTGGCGACGAGGATGTCGTCCAGATAGACGAAAAGAAATGGCAGGTCGCGCAGCACGCCGTCCATCAAGCGCTGGAACGCCTGGGCCGCGTTCTTGAGGCCAAACGGCATCCGCAAAAATTCGAACAGGCCGAACGGCGTGATGACGGCCGTCTTCGGGACGTCGGCCGCCCGGACAGGTACCTGGTGGTAGCCCCGTATCAGGTCAATTTTCGAAAAGATGACCCGTCCCGCCAAACGGGCGGAAAAGTCCTGAATATGCGGGATCGGGTACCTGTCGGGGGTGGTAGCGTCATTGAGACGGCGGTAGTCGCCACACAGGCGCCATCCACCCCCCGGCTTTGGCACGATGTGCAGTGGCGAGGCCCACGCGCTATCGGAGCGCCGCACGATGCCGAGGTGCTCCAACGCGTCGAATTCGGCCTTTGCCACGGCGAGCTTGGCTGGGTCGAGGCGGCGGGCCCTGGCATAGACCGGCGGGCCCGTAGTGGGTATGTGGTGCTCGATCCCGTGCCGCACCGCGACGGCCGAAAACGTCGGCCGCGTGAGGGCCGGGAATTCCACGAGCAGGCGAGCGAACTCGTTCGTTGCCGGGAGGGCGCACGCCAGTTCGGTCGGCGCGGAGCTGCTCATTGTGCACGCCAGGGAGCTGAAGGTCTCGGCGTGGACAAGGCGACGTCGTTTGACGTCGACCAGCAGCCCGTGCGCGCAGAGGAAGTCGGCGCCCAGCAAAGCCACGGGGACGCTGGCGGTAACAAAAGTCCATTGAAAGCGCTGGCTGCCGAAGCAGAGGGTGACGACGCGTGGGCTGAAAGTGCGTATGGCCGAGCCATTAGCAGCGACCAAAGAGGGGCCGCAAACTGCGTCCAGCCTGTCCTGCTCGGAGGCAGGTATGACGCTCAGTTGGGCGCCGGTGTCGCACAGGAAACGCCGTCCAGACGCTTTGTCCCGAATAAACAGCAAGTTGCCCGAGTGGCCGGCGCTCATGGCTGGGAATGAACGCCGGCCCGGCCGTTTCCCGACCTGCCGAAAGTGCACGGGGGCCGGCACGTCCGAGCCTTGTGTCCGAACCTGGCGTGGTAATAACACCACACCCGGTCAGGTGGAGGCCCCGGCCGTCATGTCGGAAGCGGGCGGTGCGGCGTGGCGGCCGCCAGTTGCACCGGCAGTTCGGCCTCCAACCGCGCAGGGCGCTCGGGTGTCGTGGGCGTCGCCTCGGACAGCGGCGGGCTCCAGGTAACCGCGCCGATGTGCTGGCCCGCCGAGGAGATCTTATCGGCTTCCCTGGCGAGGGCGCGGGAATCCGTGATCAACGTGCCAGCCAGGGCGAGGCGTACCGGGTTAGGCAGCTGACGGACTAACAGCTCCCGGAACAGGAATGCCGGAGAGTGCTCGCCGAGCAATGAGAGCATATAGTCCATGCGCTCGGACGGGCGCGTGTCGCCGAGCTCGGGCAGGTCAAGCAGGCGCCGTGCGCGTGCTGCCGGTGAGAGGGCGAAAGCGCCGAGGAGGAGCGTCTTCAGCGCGTCGTATTTGTCAGCAGCCGGCGGGTGCTGGAGGAGGCTCAAGGCGCGGGCCGCGGTGGCGGGACCGAGCGCCGCCACAACATGGTGGAAGCGGGTGTCGTCCGCGGTGATGCCTCGCAGGGCGAACTGGGAGTCCGCCTGGGCGAACCAAACAGCCGCGTGAGTCTCCCAGAAGGTAGGCAGTTTAAGCGTCACTGCCGTATCCATGTCGGTAGGTCACCAATGAAGGAACTGCGCTCCAACGCGAGTCGAAAGAATTGACGCGACCAAAGACGGAATTCGTCCGAGTTGCTTTATTGAAACAAAACAGCTCAGGTATTCTGACAAGCCCGTTTTTCGGGCAACAATATATATACACATTTATGTCGGGAAGTTTGCCCGGCAAAAGCTATACCGGGCATGCCCGGGTATCAAGGGCGAGCCTTGGAAAGGCGAGTCTGGACCTGCCCGGGCGTGTTTGGCTGCGGCCTGGCAAGTCGAGGCTGGGTGTGCCCAGGCGCTCTGGGCGAGCACTGGAAAGGCGATAGCGGGCATGCCCGGACGCTCTGGGCGAGCCCTGGAAAGGCGATAGCGGGCATGCCCGGACGCTCTGGGCGTGCCCTGGAAAGGCGATAGCGGGCATGCCCGGACGCTCTGGGCGAGCCCTGGAAAGGCGATAGCGGGCATGCCCGGACGCTCTGGGCGAGCCCTGGAAAGGCGAGAGCGGGCATGCCCGGGAAAGACGAGACCGGGCGTGCCCGGGAGGTTCGGGCGTGCCCGGGAACAGTGAGTCCGGGCATGCCCGGGAGAGGCGCGTCTGGCCGTGTTCTGGCCGGTGCAAGGCGATTATGTACATCCAGCGGTAACCGCTACAAGACCAATGTAAATGGGGAGAGGTGGCTCACGCTCCAGAGTATGTCTTGTTTCAACAGCTGATTCAGATGGAGTTTTCTTCTTTGTGTTGTAGAGAATGGTCTGTCCTATAGTGAGGCAAGCCTGTGATTCACATCTGTCTTGATCTTTCAAGTTAAGGCCATTAAGTATAAAGGAGACAAGTGATTTGAGGCTTGGGGGCATTGAATTTTCTTGACATTGTGTTGGGAAACAGCCAGTGAATTTGAAGCATTGATGGTTGAAAATGTCTTTGCGGATTATCGTTGCAGCTTTTGCTAGAATCTCAGCGTCTTCTGAGAAATCACGTTTTTTCAAAGCTTCCTTCAACATATTTCGCATTCCTTCTTTGAAAACAATAACCGTGTTTCTACCATCGTTCTGTTCCTGTGCCTCTGGGAAGTGTTCCAGCAGTTGACGCTTCAGCCTAGTCTTGTTGACTTCTTTGTGGATACCCATGTCCTGAAGACGATTCACATAGAGTGAATGAATCTCTGAAAGCTTAAAGAGGAAAGTCCCAGAGTCTACAGCTATCTCAATGTAGCTTGTCAGCTCTACAAACACTCTAGACTCATTCACTTTTTCATTTACATTTGGTGATTCCCGACTCAACTTTCTGACGAGACTGCGGTAACGATTTCGCAGATGGGTCAGGCATTTTAAATGATACTTTGCTTCCATCGCAATCAAATCTCCTCCAACAATTCGAGCAAGAAGCTGTGTGTCATGTAGCTCTGTGATCATACATCGTATATTGGTATCAGCATCATATGTTAAAACTTGAGAGAGCTCACCGTCCTCATGTCCTTTGTCACAGAAGATGCACTTTGCTGTGTTTATCGTTTGGCGCTTACTTGATCTCCTTTGAGACTCGACAGTGTTGGGGACACCCCTTTTCTTTGCTTGCGTCCTTGTCAACTTGGAATTGTTATATTTCAAATGGCAAGATTTATGCCAAGATGCATGGTGGGTTACAAAATCTGCAGCAGTAACATCACTGCCAAAGTAGATGTTAGTTGGAAGTGCATCAATGTCTCTGAACTGTTCTACATTTGTCAAAAATGATGTATAAGCATCTGTCATGTCACGACTTGCTATAGGATTCTGCAAAGGGCATTTCAAAGGTTCAGATGTGTGTTGCTGACAAATGATACAACAATTCCAATCTAGATCCATCTTGTATACGGGCTCGTCTCTCTTGGCACGATGTCTGAATCCAATCCGTACCAGCAGTTTCCTTGGCTTTCAATCGGTGCTCTGAAATTGAGAAAAAAGTATATATTATTCACATTAAAATAACTAGGGCATGCCCGTACTATATATATATCTAAAATTATATCCCCCCCCTCTATTTACATGAAATGGTTTGGTCCAAAGCGAACGGCTTGCGAGTACGGTGACAATCCCCCCCCTCTATTTACATGAAATGGTTTGGTCCAAAGCGAACGGCTTGCGAGTACGGTGACAATCCCCCCCCCCTCTATTTACATGAAATGGTTTGGTCCAAAGCGAACGGCTTGCGAGTACGGTGACAATCCCCCCCCTCTATTTACATGAAATGGTTTGGTCCAAAGCGAACGGCTTGCGGAGTTTGGTAAAGAAATCGCCATAGCTCGGTAACTACTTGTCCGATTAATATGAAACCTTGAAAAGGCACATCCTCAGGTCCCCAGCAATATACCTGGCAAGTTTCAAGTATATCGGACCCGTGGTTGTCGAGAAACAGCGGTCACAGACAAACATACAAACATACAAACATACAAACATACAAACATACAAACATACAAACATACAAACATACACACAGAGATTACTGGAATTATAGATAGATATCAATATAAATAACTTAAGTTGAGTTTGGCAAAAATATAAATTTTACTCACAAGTAATATTAATCCAGCTTTAATTTAGCATTCACAATGGATGTCCTATAATACTTTCCATATGGAAAATTTATTGTGATAACAAAGAGAAAAAAAACACATAATCAATCACATTTATTTTCAAGTCAAGATAGGACATCTGATTTTTTGTTTTCACTAATGATGTCCTATAATGTCTTCCGTAGTTTTAAAAATGGCCTGGGCAACAGCATTGTTTAACAGTTGCTTTTTATTATATTTGATTTATACGTACTAGGGCATGCCCGTACTATATATATATCTAAAATTATATCCCCCCCCTCTATTTACATGAAATGGTTTGGTCCAAAGCGAACGGCCTGCGAGTACGGTGACAATCCCCCCCCCCCTCTATTTACATGAAATGGTTTGGTCCAAAGCGAACGGCTTGCGAGTACGGTGACAATCCCCCCCCTCTATTTACATGAAATGGTTTGGTCCAAAGCGAACGGCTTGCGAGTACGGTGACAATCCCCCCCCCCTCTATTTACATGCAATGGTTTGGTCCAAAGCGAACGGCTTGCGGAGTTTGGTAAAGAAATCGCCATAGCTCGGTAACTACTTGTCCGATTAATATGAAACCTTGAAAAGGCACATCCTCGGGTCCCCAGCAATATACCTGGCAAGTTTAAAGTATATCGGACCGGTAGTTGTCGAGAAACAGCGGTCACAGACAAACATACATACATACAAACATACAAACATACAAACATACAAACATACAAACATACACACAGAGATTACTGGAATTATAGATAGATTAATCATTATCATGGGTAAAGTTAATAAGTGCTATATAATGCAGTATAAAAATATCTAATTAGCCAGAATTTTCTAAATTCCTGATATAGTGCACATTGTGTTGATTATTTTGCATAGGCCATTATTTATAGGAGTGTTTAAGCTTGTCTAATTATGCTGATTGTTACCAAATGTACATAAACACATACTTCTGTTTAGCTAAAAAAAACCTGACTTGATCACTGAAGTTCTGTAATTAAAGATAATAACTTGAAAAGTTGCTTACTTACCATAAAATATGTAGATTGTTAACAAAGGAGGCCAGAAAACTTTCCACCAATACATGTGCTTAGCAGTATAGTAAAGACAGCCTGTAGTCACAATGTCGCCCTCTAAATTAGGTATATAACTACGGATACCCACAAGGGTCACATTAATAAAAGGATAAAAGCATAATTAAAACATTCACATTATTTCCATGTTCAAACCCTTGTCTCAAGAACGCACTATCTTGAGAAAAAATAGTTTAGATCACTTTTAAATTCAATTAGTTTGGATGTTGCAGTCAATATTATGTAGTTTGATTTCTTTGATCTTTAGACCTACGGGAAATAAACAACCATGTTGTCCATATGTGGTAGGTTATTTGTGTATCTTTTTAAAAAATAGGGCTTCAATAAAAATATTCTGGTATAATATAATCATACTTTGGTACAATTTAGCCATCGTATGACCGCTAAAAACCAAGGAAATTGCTATTTCAGCATAAATGGCGGCCATTTTGGATTTTTATGTTTTACTTTAATATTTCAGGAGGGTGACCGAACATGTTGAGGACATGGTTCTGATATTTAAGTAATATTTTGATACAATTTGGCTTTCCTCTAACAACTACAACCCAAGAAAATTGGTATTTTATCATGAACGGCAGCCATCTTGGATTTGTTTGTGTTACCATGGTTACGTACATATTTCGAGAGGGCTCCTCGGCTAAAATCAACTGATATACCCTAAGGAAGCCTCACACCAAAAATGGCGCTTTTGTCCGCCCGGTAACGGTAATCTTGAAAATTGACCCCAAGCCACCCCGCTAACATCATGTGATCGCTCTGAGCGAATCAGCGAGCTGCTCTGGAACCGGCTGAGATTAGCGGGTACTTCGCTGAAATGCGCTGAGGTAAATATGAATAAAAAATATGGATCGTCAAATATTTTGAGTTCGGCCATGTTCGTCCCAGGCTCAATGGCCATGTCTATGTCAAATATCAAGCATGTAAGCCTCTCCGTTTAGGAGTCTATCGGTAACATCACACACACACACACACACACACACACACACACACACACACACACACACACACACACACACACACACACACACAAACTGTGTGTCCCCATCTATTTTTGACGTGTTTCCATAAAGCTGAAAACCTATCACACTCCTAACACCAAAATGTCTTGTCCAAGTTGTCTGTTAACACAGGGTAATGATGATCCAAATGTGAATAAACAATGGCAGAATATACTACTATCTAAGGCAGAGCCACTCCCACACAACTGATTACATTTGCTTAAAGACATCTGGAGGTGTAATGAATTTAAAAAATGAACATTATACAGTATTTTACACTTTAAATCATGTTTAAAAAAAATTGTCTTTCATTTGAAGAACATTCAGATGTGATTCAAGAAGCGGAGGAAGTTTGCCTGGCTCCCTCTCGTGATTCTGGATTGTGCAAAAAAGATTGATATGATAAAATGAACAAAAATATACAATGAATAAGCGACTGCACCGATGGTGAATGTGATCTATATAATAATAGCGTAAAGACTCGACTTTGTTATCCCTTTTACGCCGCACCCAGTGACCCCATGCCCACGGCACTAATGCATTTTCCATCTACGAACCGCGCTCTTTGTTTATCACGTACAGCCATACTCGAAAAATCTGAATTCGCCGACTTTGGGACCCAAAAGCATCCGATTATCGGCCGATACGACGCCATCTTACGACACCATCGTATTGGCGTCTGCTGGGCGAAGGCGATGGTCAAATGGTCTTTATGGTCATTTTAATAAGGTTAAATGGAGTGAGGTTTTGGAAACGTTTTTTGAAGTTTGAAGTTTTTTCGAATCGAAGTGAAGAAGTTTTTGAAGTTTTGATTTTGGAAACGTTAAATGGAGAAACAGTTTCACAGGAAGAGAATGCGATGCGATGAAGAAGAATCCATCTTTATTTTATTTTTTTGAACCACAAAAGATTGAAGCTCCACGAAGTCAAGAATGTGAAACTACGTGAATGTAATAAAATAACAAGTACAAAAAGTTTTAATTAAAACAAAAGCCGCGTCGATGTTACACAATGCCTAGATGCAGCTGTGCCTATAACGTCGATGTTATAGGCACAGGACATTCCTATTGATTCGATTACTTGATGTTATTTTTGTGCAAAGTGAAAATATATCTCGGCAATTTCCCGTGTGTGGCGACGAATTTTTAATATATCTCGGCATTTTCCCGTCTGTTATTTCAGGCGGTGTATGACTGACCATGCCGCGATTGAAAAAAATATATATCTCGGCAATTTCCCGTATGTGGCGACACGTGAACGAAGCTATGCTCCTCTCTCCACATTATTGTGACGACGTATAAATTAAATATTTCATCGTGACGATTGTCATCAAATGGACGAATTTTTAATATATCTCGGCATTTTCCCGTCTGTTATTTCGGGCGGTGTATGACTGACCATGCCGCGATTTAAACAAAATATATACGTATATCTCGGCATTTTCCCGTCTCTTATTTCGGGCGGTGTATGACTGAGCATGCCGCGATTTAAAAAAAAAATATATCAATGGACTTGAAGTTACAGGCCTTTGAGAATTCATTTCGTTCTATAAAGGGCAACTTTCATCGCATTTTCTTCCCGTTTTTTTTCAACCGAGTTTAAAACTATGTTGGTGACTGTGAAAAATGAAATGATATATCGAATTTGATTTGAAAGAAAACTGTGTGAGAGGAAGACACCACGGGCCTACAAAACAGGCCTCAAAGCTATGCGAGTTAATAAAATGGTGGATATTTGTTTATATGAAGGCTCTCCCAGAATGGGTGGAGCTATGAGGTTTTGTCTTCTCTGCAAGAACAACAAGAAGAAGAAGAAGAAGAAGAGAACGAGGTAACAACAACAACAGCAGAGTGCACTCTGTAAGCAGCGTCTGCGACGCGGCTAAAAATGTACATAAACGACACAGTTCTATGAAACAGTTTCACAGGAAGAGAATGCGATGCAATGCGATGAAGAAGAATCCATCTGTTCCGCCATTTGTGCCGGTGTCATCGATGGCGGTGTATGCTAACCTCATCAGGTGGGTTTACCATAATTTCTTCCATATACTGTGATAACAACGAAGTGAAACCGATCAGCAGCCCATCAGTATCTGCTCTATTCACGGTGCTTAAGTTAATCCTTCAAATCATTTAAAAACAACCCAACGTTGACGAAGCATGGCATACGAGGCCCGTTCAAAAGGTTCACGGAACGATGTACTCTCAAAGGTCTGAGGCCAAAATGTTTGTTTTTTTCCCCCCTTACACAACGGAAACAACAACTGGATAGGTAGGGCCGAGGCCTACGCCTACGTTTCGCTCCTGCATCTGCCACCGTTCATGATTATCAAAGTAGGCTTTACCCTGTTCACGATAAGGTAGAAATCGGTGAGGTGTATACGAAGAGATAAAAGGATGGCATTGACTTCGAGACGGTACGTGATAGTTGGCTGTGGCTGGCTGATGCCACGTTTTTTTTTTTCCTAAGTGCCATGGATGCTGATGGACATAATAAAGGTATCGGCTGATCTCTCATCGTAATATTACCCGATGGAAATGAACTGTTTCTTTGTTTGTCATTTCCTGTGCAATAATGTCATTTCCTGTGATAAGTCAGACATCCTTTTCTATTGACAGCTGCGCTCCTTTTCAATGGCATCGTCTATTGATATGCATGTTCTTCTTTCATATCATTTTACACATGCACAATCAGTACTTCAACTCTTGCAGACATTGGAAAGGAAGTTGACTCACAGGCCAACTCTCTGGCTCAATCACAGGCCGACGCACAGGCGATGTAATTGTGAGTAGCATTTTTGCACAAGTGAAAATTGAAAATACACGTTTTTGGTATGTGGCTATGTTATTTAGTGTTTGTTTTGTCTCTAACAATATAAAATACAAAGTCAGGAGGTGACACTTTATACACAGTGTAAGTTGGATTCTACAAAGTGTCGCCTTTTTCTTGATTTTGTTCACACAAATCCAACCCACACCATATAGTCTCATAAAAAATGGCCAGAGTGGTGCTATGCCGATTCCTATTACGAATCCATTCATTTTTCAAAAGTATATCGTAGCGTTGTCATTTAAGTAGATTGCAATAAATACGTTGTTCATATACGCACTCTTCATTCTCATCTTTCTTCCTAACTCTTACTCGGACAAGCAAATCCCCTATGCCATCCATATTGGTACACTCTATCCATACACCACATCCTCCCTTCCGTGGATGTTCCACGGGTTTCGGCTAGTTACTATGATTAACAAACAAGATGGCTGTCACATTCTTTATGAATGATTTTTTAAGCGGTGTATTAATGGTTATTTTATAGAGATTTATGTTGGTATGATACCTAAGATTCACTATGTAATGAAATGCCAATCACTTAGGATTGTTTAACGTTTGACGTGAGACAATAGCTGGAGATGCATCGAGTAATTATTCGTATTACTTCGTATGCAGCTGGTTGCAGCAGGGCTGGGAGCGTGGCTGTGCTGCTCTGCTAATGCAGTGCCCCGTTACTAGTAAGCTGGCACCGTACTCATTTTGCCGACTTCAGAAGGATGATAGGTTGAGTCAACCCACCTGGTGTTATTTAACGGCACAACAGGGGCTCAAACTCAAGACCCTAATAAGATCTTAAGCCAGCCATTTTAACGGTTAAATTAACACAAAGCTTGGAGAGTAAACTAGATGGTATTCATAGAATACTTACCCTGTGCAGTCAACTTGGTGCGAGCCAACTCTTCTGTGTTTGAAGGGTTTTTTTTTTCTTTGATCCAATATAACTGCCAGACCACGTGAGCAATGGCAAACCTAAAGTTATATTCTGTAATATAATTGTTGTGTCGATCACGCTCAAGAAATTTCAAACGGATCAGACTAAGCGTTTTACCTGTCAAATTATGACATCATAATTAAGGCACCAATGACGTCATCGTTAACAACACTTATTCTCCATGCGGAGTTCTTTACAATGAGCCACGTTTCAATTTTTTCCATGGAGCGATTTTGGAGATTATGGAGGTGCAACGTTTTTAGATTGTTTCCAAGATGGCGCCTGTACCACGTGACATGACGTCATAATTATCATTCAAATTCTTCCGGAGGATGCGCTCCTATGGTCAAAATTTTGTGTCCATCAGTGTAACAGTTGCAGAGATTTTATTTTTTCATACTGATCAGATCAAGTGTTGTACTTGTCTAAATATGACGGCATAATGAAGGCACCCATGACGTCATCATTAATATATCTTATTCTCCATGGGGAGTACTTGACAATGAACCTCGTTTCAATTTTTTCGATTGAGCAGTTTTGGAGATATAGAGGTGTCACGTTTTTCCAAGATGGCATCCGTGTGACCTATGACGTCATAATTGTGAATACAAACTTCTACAGGCGAATGCAAAAACGCACGTACGTATGCCAAATGTACGTACGCCACACGAACGCCACATGTACTTACCCGAATGCTTAACCCAGCTTTTTACTCCGCAAGCGCAGGGTAATAAAATGAAACAATGGCAAACCAGGAATAATGGGTGATTAAAACGTCATGAAGTCCGTTAACTTATCTGGACATGTGATTACATGCAGTGTATTGTAATGCTATGTAGCACAGGTAGACGATCATTTTGCGCAGCTCGCCGACCAGGTTTAACACCTTTCTACATTCGCCTTGAAGGCAGGGTTTATGGGAATGAGGCAGGGTTTATGGGAATGAGGCAGGGTTTATGGGAATGAGGCAGGGTTTATGGGAATGAGGCAGGGTTTATGGGAATGAGGCAGGGTTTATGGGAATGAGGCAGGGTTTATGGGAATGAGGCAGGGTTTATGGGAATGAGGCAGGGTTTATGGGAATGAGGCAGGGTTTATGGGAATGAGGCAGGGTTTATGGGAATGAGGCAGGGTTAAGTACACAGGCCATCAATGAGAATGGTTCACAATTCAGTGTGAACAAGAAAGAGCAATCAGAGATTGCAGACGCTCGCCAGGACATGCTTTTAGTAGTTTTTAAGGTTTATGTGTTAAAACAAATATGGCGGCCGAACCACGTGACTGATGATGTCATTATTTTTTTTTCTCTCCACCAATTTATCCATAGATGACGCTCAAGAAATTTCATCTTGATTGGATGAAGTTTTGTACTTGTTGAATTATGATGCCATAATGGAGAAACCTATGACATCATCATTAACATATGCTATTCCCCATGGAGAGTTTTTTTTACAATGTGCCATCTCTCAATTTATTTTTTTTGCAGCGCTTTTGGAGATATAGAGGTACAAAATTTTTCGGTTTTCCAATATGGCGCCCATACCACGTGACCTATGACGTCATAATTATCATTAAAATTCTACATGTGGAATCGCCTCTATGGTTAAAATTTCCTGTCAATCGGACCAACGGTTGCAGAGAAAATCATATTTATTCTGTGTGGACAATTGGACAGACAAACAGACAAGCAAAAGGACTCAGATGCAATACCCTCTCCTCTGGCAAGGATAATTACAACCGCACGAGGTAGAGAGCATATTAGAATCCGCCAGGCTGAACAGTTTACCTTTTGGATCGCAATGAAAGGCCGGATCCGGATTTGGACATGATCCAAAATCTAATCGGCTTGTTCCTGTCACCGAAAGTGCATTCAGAAAGTATTCAGACCCCTTCACTTTTTTCACATGTTGTTATGTTGCAGCCTTATGCTGAAATCGTTTAAATTCATTTTTTCCCTCATCAATCTACACTCAATACCCCATAATGACAAAGAGAAAACAGGATTTTAGAAAGTTTTGCATATTTATTTAAAAAGAAAAAACTGAAATATCACATTTACATAAGTATTCAGACCCTTTGCTATGATACTTGAAATTTAGCTCAGGTGCCTCCCATTTCTCCTGATCATCTTTGAGATGTTTCTGCACCTTGATTGGAGTCCACCTGTGGTAAATTCAATTGATTTGACATGATTTGGAAAGGCACACACCTGTCTATATAAGGTCTCACAGCTGACAATGCAGATCAGAGCAAAAACCAAGCCATGAGGTCGAAGGAACTGCCTGCAGAGCTCAGAGACAGGATTGTGTCGAGGCACAGATCTGGGGAAGCCTTCAAAAAAATCTCTGCTGCATTGAAGGTTCCCAAGAGCACAGTGGCCTCCACAATTCTTAAATGGAAGAAGTTTGGAGCAACCAGGACTCTTCCTAGAGCTGGCCGCCCGGCCAAACTGGGCAATCGGGGGAGAAGGGCCGTGGTAAGAGAGGTGACCAAGAACCCGATGGTCACTCTGGCTGAGCTCCAGAGATCCTGTGTGGAGATGGGAGAAACTTCCAGAAGGACAACCATCACTACAACACTCCACCGATCTGGGCTTTATGGCAGAGTGGCCAGACGGAAGCCTCTCCTCAGTGAAAGACACATGAAAGTCCGCTTGGAGTTAGCAAAAAAGCACATAAAGGACTCTCAGACTGTGAGAAACAAGATTCTGTGGTCTGATTAAACCAAGATTGAACTGTTTGGCTTCCATCTGGCCACTCTGCCATAAAGCCCAGATCGGTGGAGTGTTGTAGTGATGGTTGTCCTTCTGGAAGTTTCTCCCATCTCCACACAGGATCTCTGGAGCTCAGCCAGAGTGACCATCGGGTTCTTGGTCACCTCTCTTACCAAGGCCCTTCTCCCCCGATTGCTCAGTTTGGCCGGGCGGCCAGCTCTAGGAAGAGTCCTGGTTGTTCCAAACTTCTTCCATTTAAGAACTGTGGAGGCCACTGTGCTCTTGGGAACCTTCAATGCAGCAGAATTTTTTTTGTAGGCTTTCCCAGATCTGTGCCTCGACACAATCCTGTCTCTGAGCTCTGCAGGCAGTTCCTTCGACCTCATGGCTTGGTTTTTGCTCTGATCTGCATTGTCAGCTGTGAGACCTTATATACACAGGTGTGTGCCTTTCCAAATCATGTCCAATCAATTGAATTTACCACAGGTGGACTCCAATCAAGGTGCAGAAACATCTCAAAGATGATCAGGAGAAATGGGAGGCACCTGAGCTAAATTTCAAGTATCATAGCAAAGGGTATGAATACTTATGCAAATGTGATATTTCAGTTTTTTCTTTTTTATAAATTTGCAAAACTTTCTAAAATCCTGTTTTCTCTTTGTCATTATGGGGTATTGAGTGTAGATTGATGAGGGAAAAAATGAATTTAAACGATTTCAGCATAAGGCTGCAACATAACAAAATGTTAAAAAAGTGAAGGGGTCTGAATACTTTCTGAATGCACTGTAACTAGCTAATCCACTAAGTTTTGTCAGAACTCGTCCACAACGTTTTGAAATATCATGTTATATATCGCTTTCGGTCCCATTTCTTAATGGTGAAGAATCAAAAAAAAAAATATTGGATCTGGATCTTCACCAAAATCGAATCATTTCTTCCTTGTCACAAACACAACCTGTCCACCGAGTTTCATCGGAATGCTTCCACAACGTTTTGAGATATCCTGCTATATGTTCTGTTTTGGCTCCATCTCTCAATGGTGAAGAATCACTTAAAAAGGGAACTTCACCAACATGTAATCAATTCGTCCTTGTCATACACCAAACCTGTCGACCAAAGTTCGTCCAAATCCATCCACCACTTTTTGAGATATTATACTCATAGACAGATAGATGGACAGACAAGGGGGGGAATATATAACCTCAGTCCACCTTCAGTGGTGGAGGTAAAGAGGCATTACTGTGCTGCAAGACCATTTGGCTTGCCGAGCTGATTATTTATTGATGGTTGGAGCATTAATTGGTTATATGTCCAAACTAGCAGAGTTACCCGGCATTGCCCGCAAAATAAATAGTTAGTCACGTGTGAAGTGGGCTTTTTATAGTCAGAGGAAGCCACGCCCCTTGGGCACGCCCCTAGTCTAAATCTGATGCGCCCATGTTTTTTGTCGTGAAAAGAAAAAGTCGTGAAACCCCCCCCCCCCTTCCCTCTCTAAGTCACTTCCTTAGGCTGTCCATGAGGCACAACCGAACAAACAGACGTTCACAAATAAGTTATAATATCGATAGAATAGAAATAGATAGATATAGAAGATAATAGATAATAGATGCCAGCTGCCAATAGATAACGATAAAATGTGTGTTCTTCACATTATTTATGTGTACAAAATAATGCTTGGTGTTTCATCTTGTGTTAAACCCTCTAACACAAAAGTGAAAAGGTCACCCTCCATTGTACGTTGTCTTCAGGGTGACATTCTGCTCTGGAGATGTACAATAAGTAATAAATTATATATTTTTTACAATTCACAACATGCAGTTTAACTTGCAGTTTCCGTTTTCCCATAATAATGCTGAACAAAATTCCTGTAAGATAGGTGTTGCAGGAAAGCTGAGTATTTTATTCCTGAATTTCCATGATCACCATTTCGAAGTTCATTGCAAAGGGATTGTGTTGTTCAAAACAAAATCCACGATAACTATAGACTTCGTACAACACTTTACCCCATGCAGGGTGTCACTCTTAGCCATGATCTTTCTTGGAAAAAACACATTTCAAAGTTTGCCTCCAAAGCCAGCTGCCAATTAGGCATCCTCCATTGTGTGAAGTCCTTCCTTGGCACACCTGAACTCCGATCCGCATCTCGATGGAGTACTGCTCCCCCTCTGGGCCGACTCCCCTGCCTCACACCTTCCTCAGCTTGATGCCGTGGAAACCAAGGCCTTCAATATTATCGGAATCTCCCGCGAAGCTGAGTCTGTGGGTCTACGACTTCACCATCGCAGACAGGTCGCTGGTCTCTCTGTCTTCTACCGCCTCCCTTCTGGTCTTTCATCCTCTGTTCTTTCTGCGCTTTGTCCCCATCCAGGTGTCTGCAGAGCGCACGCACTCCACCAGCAACCCACTTGTGGTGAAACTCCCAATATCCAGAATCACTGCTCACCTCCACTCATTTGTTCCTCTGCTTTCCCCACCTGTGAATCCAACTTCCATGTTCTGTTCAATGTCATTCCTTCCTCCAGGTCTTCAAAAGAGCTGTTCACCATCATCTCAGATCCTCCTCCATCCAAAAACATATTTTCTACCCACTTTAATCCCTTCCCCACTCTCACTACCAGCTCCTTCCAAATTTAGAGTTTCCTTCCTGAAAGTATGCTCCTGTATCCACCCTTTGCATCTTCCCTTACCCCTCATTCTTACCCGCATCTCCTCTTCACCAGCCTCCGTCTATTTTGTCCCTCAACTGTTGGTTTTTTTCCCCCTCCTCTTTTTGCTGTTCCTTTTGTTCTGTTACATTCTGATCCATTATGTGTGCTAGGTCTTCCACGAGCCTTGACTTTGTAAACAATCCCCTCTCCCCCAAAAACTTTAAATTGCATGTGAAATATAAGATCAAATATGTGTAGAACGAATAAAGAAAACATTGGTAAAATTGGCATACAACATATTCGGTGCTTTTGTTGCAGGATATGGTGAAATAAATGAATATGTGAAAGTGCTTTTGGATTAAATTGAGAGATAAAGAAGTAATTTACTGAAGAATGACAAAGTGGATTCATTAAGATCTAGGTGAGAAAGGATTTAGATAGCTTCAGGCCCTTAAGCCCATACAATGAGTTAATAATCTTACTGAATCTAAAGTTAAATGTAATGCTTCAATTAAACTGTATATCAGACCTTGCAAAAACACTGTGAGAACATCAGTATAAAACGTGCCCAGAGAAAGATAATAATACTTAAAATTTATAAACAGCAAAAGATGATCAAATATTACAGTTCTTGAAGCCAGCATTAAGCGGCTATTATCTGACATGACTTAGGAATAGACAGCGCAGGGAAAGTTACACATTTCTCTCCAGAGCCATTTTCTTGCCTTTCCACTAGATCTATCAAGCTGCGCCCATGCAGTTAAATGAATTGCACAAGATTGTGCCTTTTGACCCAAATGTTAGTTCATCCGTTTTGAGATATTCTGCTCATCATGATTCAAGGCCTTTGGTAACAACTAGTAAAGATATTGTTACGTTTGTAGACAGGTAGACAATGATTACCTTAGAGGTAGAATGTATAGGTAGGTGCTCCAAATGTCGTGTGGAAACCTTGATGTAAATAAGTCAGCTCCGTGTGTTCGGATAAAGTGTATCTTTGTCCCCATCGGAGGAGTGGGGTATGCTAATTAGCTCAGGGATTATGGGTAATTTATCCCCTGTGTGTCGTTACCTCTGTACTTTATTCCGATGTCCATTTTGGCACCACACCATAAACTCTAGCTGAAATCGCGCATGTAAACACCCTAATTAAAAACTATCCGGAAATAATGCATGAAGCACGAGTGCAAATTACCCCAACTTTGGAAGCACACAGGAGGAAAGATCTGTGAGGCCACGCCCCGAGGAACCGTGATTGGGCGGGGTTTTGATTAACAGGAAGGACTAGTAAGAAAGAACTCGCTGATAGGGTCGGGACGGAGACGTGTTGAGATTACGTCAGAGCCCGAGGAACAAAAGACTGTGTTCCCGACATTTTGTCCTTTTTCTCTTACGCGTGGGGAGTTCAGAATGCTCTGACCGGAATTTTCCCTCTCTGGTGCCCTGTTGTTCTGGAGACGATAGCAAAGGGTAGTTGTTGCCACTCTTGCCCCTTCTGATTTGGACGCCGTCACGAGCAAACCATGTTGGGACATCTTGCTGGTGGTCGTGCAGAGGCACAGCCGTGGCCCGGGAACCGCGGTTTTTCGTGCAGAGGACGGGTGGATGAGCACAGTGTGGAAGAGCGGGCTGCAGGCCTGCCCTTCGCTTCGCGCCAAAGGCCTGTTTCGCACCAGCTGGCGCGGCCTAGTGAGCGAGGGCGTACTGACGCCTAGCAGCGCGGGAGCGAGCTGATTTCCCGCCAACACCAGAGCTGCGTCCAGACTGCGCGCTCGGGGCCTGGACGAGTCCTGACAAGACGCACCGGTCGAGTGAGCTAAGTGCAATTAAATAACATGTTTTTCTTTTACCGTTATATTTCCCATTGTCGATATTTGATTCTGTGTGTGGGAGTGCTCCATTTATAAATTTTAGTGTTACTGTATTTTATTTTGTTGCCGGCATTCTTCAATAAAGCCGGTATTTTTGTACATTTTAATTTTGTGTTGGTTTGAGTTATTTATTACAGGTGAAGACGTCGGGTGGAAGCCATTCAGGTAAGGCTCCGGTTTCCTCTCGCCCTCTTGCTCCCCCACGCGTATTATCTGCCATTTGACTGAACGCCTCGGAGTAACAGCTCGTTTGGTCATCCATGCTACCCTAAGGTATTCACTAAGGGTAGTCACACGACAATATGTTTGGTAATATTGGTATCGTCATATATCTCCATTGGCACTCTAAGACTTCAGATTGGGGTATCTGGAAACTACAGGTTGCTCTTGATGGAATTCTGCCTTGAGAGGCAGCATTTTAGGACCGATCTTTCTGTTGGTCCACATCAATGACTTCTTCACTCCAATGGAGATTCCTCTGTGAATCTTGTGGATGACTCCACCCTGTGCAAAACTGAGAAACAGTCCGCTGCAGCATCAATCTCAGTAAATCTGGACAACACAAGTCAGCAGCTACCTGGAACGCGTCTGTTTATGCAGGAACATCACATTCTCTCACTCTGTACTTACACAAGGGTCAGCTTCAAAATCCCTGGGCTGCATACTTACCTGACCAACCCCTGGAACAGGTGCATTCACTGGCCTCACAATTTGCCACAACCTGTCCTCAGCAGACAATATCGCAAAACTGGCTTATAAGGTAGGCTCTCAACTTGGTATTCTCTGTGGAGCGAAGCTAATTCTGAGCTGCTCACTAGTTCATTCGTGTACAAGGCCTTAATCCAAAGTACCAAATAGTAAAGATCCCCATTCTAGTCTGATGCAGTTGTTTCCCAAATTACTCTCCTGGAAACCATCAAGCCAAGGCTGTCCATGTTATTGGTTAGTTTTGACAGGAGGTTGAGTCCAAAGATCTGTTTCTCTCCCACTGCAGGCAGGTTGGTGGATGTTTTGTTTTCTTTCCATTAACTTCTGGCCTTGCTCATCCAATGCTATTGTTGCTCCTTCACCAATCAGCTCACCCAGGCCACATACATTTTGGCCACCCAGAAACATACATTTTGACCACATACATTTTAGCCACCCATTTTGGCCACCCAGGCCCATACATTTTTGGCCACCCATTTTGGCCATACATACCCAGGCCACCCATCAAGCCAAGGCTGTCCATGTTAGTTTTGACAGGAGGTTGAGTCCAAAGGTCTGTTTCTCTCCCACTGCAGGCAGGTTGGTGGATGTTTTGTTTTCTTTTCCTTCACTTCTGGCCTTGCTCATCCAATGCAAGGTTGCTCCTTCACCAATCAGCTCACCCAGGCCACATACATTTTTCCATAGTCCCGCACTTGGTTACTTTTCCCAATTATCAAGTGAACGCTCAACTCCATTCCATCATCCCTCTATTTTCTCATCTGTGGAACGAACTCCCTGTTTCTGGTTATTTTTGTGTCTCCCCCTCCAGTCCTTCAAAAGTACACCGATGACTTATTCTTAATTTGTGTGCAGCACAAGGCAGCGAGGTAGTATCATTGGCTGTGGGTGCGGCTGTGTTGCTGATGCAATGTCCTTTTTTAGGTTAGGGCAGGAATTTGGAATTTGGCCAGGGTGCTGGCAAATAGCTCGCCTACTCTTTGCGAAGGGCACTGGGATATTTAACATCCACCAACAAATGCTGGCAGATAGGATGTCCGTTTAACGTATATCTGAGGGGCGGCACAAACAATGATGAAACACCGGGGTGACAGTTTATAGCTGGGTCAGGATTCAAAACCAGGCTAACACTCGTGAATGAAAAGCATTCATTAAAGTTGGTTATATATTTACATGTACATAGTGTGCAACTGTTTGCAAACTATTTATTTTAGCATTTTATCAACAAAGGATTTTGGAATAAAAAATAATCTTAGTCTATTATTAAAAGCAGGATACAGGA
This sequence comes from Myxine glutinosa, assembly GCF_964187855.1. Lineage (NCBI taxonomy): Eukaryota > Metazoa > Chordata > Myxini > Myxiniformes > Myxinidae > Myxine > Myxine glutinosa. The sequence goes on along the minus strand of NC_136271.1, from coordinate 135,782,429 downwards.
TGCAGGAGGGTGGTTGCATGGGAGGGGAATATTGAGTGGTGATGATGGCAGGCAGGGAGGAGGGAGTACACAAGGTGGGGTGGATGTGTTGGAGGGGTGCATGTTCCATCAACATATTTTGTCCATCAACATATTAGTTTGTGCACACAAATTAAAGATCAAGACACATTTCACATGTGAATATTGTTTTCATAAAATAGTAGGGCAGTAGTGCTTCCAATAAAAGTTGGAGCCTCATCAATATCTAATAGTAGATTTGATTGAAATAAACCTTTTTATATACAGTACAAGATTGAGACTCATGAAAGAGGGAGGTGCCAAAGGGTAAAATGGCAAGAGACTGATAGTGGGGCAGTGGGACCGTAAATGGAGTCAACAAGCAAGGTAATGAATTAAGAGCAAAAATGGAAAGAGACAAGAGAAGGTAACGGAGTAACATACAAGTAAGAAAGTTATAGTTAGGGTCAATGAGGGCAGAAAAGATTGTGGGAAGGGATCACGATGGCATAAGATGGTAGTGCACTGGTTGCTTGAATCCCTGGAAGGGAAAGTGGGATTACTCGAAGAACACATGCATCCGGGAGGAGCTGGAGGTTCACTTCAGAAGGCGATGAGAACAGGGAGTGCAAGAGGTGTTGGTTATAAAACACTATTGGAGAGGTGATAAAACAACAGAGATCACTGACCTGTGCGCAATGTGAGAGCAACAGGCCTCGTGCTTCAGCCTCATTGCAGGAGATTCCATTAATGCTGAGAGTTTAGATTCATACTCACGGGTTCCAGGCCAGAGAGGACAAAACACCATTGAGCTACAGACAAGGCTTTACAGGCTGATAGTTCTGATTTTTCAAGGAATGACTCATTGAGATGATGATCATGCCCAGTCTGTGGCTGATTTTGGCTTGCCTAGAAAAAGAAAAAAAAAAGGAAAATAACTTTTAAAAATCTATCTATCTATAATTCCAGTAATCTCTGTGTGTATGTATGTATGTATGTATGTATGTATGTATGTCTGTGACCGCTGTTTCTCGACAACCACGGGTCCGATATACTTTAAACTTGCCAGGTATATTGCTGGGGACCCGAGGATGTGCCTTTTCAAGGTTTCATATTAATCGGACAAGTAGTTACCGAGCTATGTCCAAAAAACGATTCAACCAATCAGAGAGCAGCGAGCTATCACGTGTGCCGAACGTGCCGAACAGACTCTGCCTCGGACGGCACATTTGAGAGCGTATTCATTTATTTCACGTTGGCAAACTATGTTGCCGCTATGTTGGCGTTAAACTATGTTTTAAAACTAATTAAAACTAATTTGCGATTCTTTCGCTTTCCTGCGCGTTTGTGCACGCGATGGCGATTTCTTTACCAAACTCCGCAAGCCGTTCGCTTTGGACCAAACCATTTCATGTAAATAGAGGGGGGGGGGGATTGTCACCGTACTCGCAAGCCGTTCGCTTTGGACCAAACCATTTCATGTAAATAGAGGGGGGGGGATATAATTTTAGATATAGATATAGTACGGGCATGCCCTAGTATATATAAAACACAGTTTGTGTGTGTGTGTGTGTGATGTTACCGATAGACTCCTAAACGGGGAGGCTTACGTGCTTGATATTTGGCATAGACATGGCCATTGAGCCTGGGACGAACATGGCCGAACTCAAAATATTTGACGATCCATATTTTTTATTCATATTTGCCTCAGCGCATTTCAGCGCCAGGAATCAACGGAATCAGAGTAGGTGGGCGCTGATTCGCTCAGAGCGATCACGTGATGACGCTAGGACGCTATGAACGCTATGACGCTATGAAAAAAAAAATCGCTATGACGCTATGACGCTATGAAACGCTATGACGCTATGAACGCTATGACGCTATGACGCTATGAAAAAAACAATCGCTATGATGCTATGAAACGCTATGAAACGCTATGAACGCTAT
>NC_136271.1:135755485-135775485 GCF_964187855.1 Myxine glutinosa | reverse complement strand
TTTCTTCTTCTTCCGCCTCTCACAACGCTGGGTGAATATGCGATCTTTTAAAAAAAAAAGATGGAATTTTGCCAAATCTGTTTTATTCGTTTGTTAATATACCTCAGCCATTGACAAATCCGGAACTAAGTCTTCATACGTTCATCAAATACTGACACTGCGAATGACATTCGCTGAGCTCAATGTTGATAATGATATCTCTTCTGAGGTAAAAAAAAAAAAAAAAAAAAACAGTTTTAAAGCATTATACGTATCAAACGATACATTTTATGAAACGCGGAAACCTAATACACACTTTGGTGGTTTTAAAATGCCAGAATATGTCTTTATTAGAAAAAAAAAATGAACATTGAAGACGACGCTGCTAAAAGAAATACACTGCTCTGACGCATAACCACGAGTTTAAACTACATTTACAACAAATATGAAAATATTTTCATATCACAATGTTAAATATAGAATATATAGAAGATAATGTAAAAAAAAAAAAATGAGCCCGATCTTCCAATGGTAAAAAAATCCTTCAAAAAATTCCTGGATCAGGAATAATATGCTGAGCTTCACCAAAAACTAATCAATTCTTCCTTATCCCATGGGCAATCATCCCACCAACTTTCATCCAAATCCGTTCAGAACTTTTCCAGATATCTTGTTCACAAACACACGAACACACACACACACACACACGGACACGGACACGAGTGAATGCATTACTCCCTGGCGGGAGTAATTATATCATATCCATCCTCCGGCCCATGGGAATTCTGTTTGTTTTTCATTCTAGCAATCTGAATGTATATTTTTGCTTGAGTCTTTCTCATTATTACTCATGCCACGGTTGTTGGCTGGTTGTGTATTACATTGATTCTGTCTGTGTGTTTGTCTGTTTGTCAGCAGAATAAGTAGATATGCATTGAGGGCAGCTATAATTGCCAAGTTTGTTTGGCACAGAGCTTCATATCGTGAATGTCTTGGCCAAACTCAATTTTGAGCTCACAAGGAAAAATATAAAATGAAAATTAGTACAGGATGTTATTTATTCACGTAGCCTGGTGTTGGCTTAGCAGTTAGGGTGCCGGGTTGGGATCCTAGGATCCTGGGTTAGCAATCCCGGTCAATCGCTGAATTAACACCAGGGGGGTTGACTCAGCCTGTCATCCTTCTGAGGTCGGCTAATTGAGTACCAGCTCACTAGTAATTCCCTGTGTGTCGCAAGAGGTGACTTTTTTTTTTTTTTTTTGTATACAAGATCGAGGCTCCTGAAAGAGCTAACATTAATCACACAAAAAGTCAAACCGACACAAACCGACACATAAAACACAAAATAAGGGGAGTGGTAGACAAGATGGGAAGAGAGGGGGAAGGACACAAACACAACATTTGGAGCAGGGACATCGAGAGAACTGTGGGAGGGAGAGAGCTTGGGGGGAGGTGGGAGAGGTATAAAACATATGGAAACTGCAAGGACTTCCAGGAAAGAAGTTGGATTTCGAAAAGTGTATTTGGGGTGAAATTAGCGGAGGTAGAAAAGATCAAGGTTTTGGATGGGGGAAGATAAGAGATGGTGGTGAACAGCTGTTTTAAAGACCTGGAGGGAGGAGTGGGATTGAAGGGGGTGGGGGAGTTTGTTCCAGAGGCGGGAAAAAGGGGGAATGAAAGAGTGAAGGTGAGCAGAGAGCCTAGATTTTGGCAGTTTAACCATAAGAGGGTTGCTGGCAGATCTTGTGCGACCTGTAGGAATATTTGGGGGACAGTGCACAGAGAGAGCTGGGGGAGCAAGGCCGGAGAGGAGTCGGTAGAAGACAGAAAGACCACCAACCTGCCTGCGGTGAGTGAGTGAAAGGCCCTCGGAGTTAGCTTCATCGCAGGAGATTCCTGTAGCGGTTACCGCTGGATGTACATAATCGCCTTGCACCGGCCAGAACACGGCCAGACGCGCCTCTCCCGGGCATGCCCGGACTCACTGTTCCCGGGCACGCCCGAACCTCCCGGGCACGCCCGGTCTCGTCTTTCCCGGGCATGCCCGCTCTCGCCTTTCCAGGGCTCGCCCAGAGCGTCCGGGCATGCCCGCTATCGCCTTTCCAGGGCTCGCCCAGAGCGTCCGGGCATGCCCGCTATCGCCTTTCCAGTGCTCGCCCAGAGCGCCCGGGCACGCCCAGCCTCGACTTGCCAGGCCGCAGCCAAACACGCCCGGGCAGGTCCAGACTCGCCTTTCCAAGGCTCGCCCTTGATACCCGGGCATGCCCGGTATAGCTTTTGCCGGGCAAACTTCCCGACATAAATGTGTATATATATTGTTGCCCGAAAAACGGGCTTGTCAGAATACCTGAGCTGTTTTGTTTCAATAAAGCAACTCGGACGAATTCCGTCTTTGGTCGCGTCAATTCTTTCGACTCGCGTTGGAGCGCAGTTCCTTCATTCCCATGATTCTGAACGCTTTGGCTTCAATAGCGTGAAGCCGAGCTAGGTGTGAGGCAGGAGCACTGGGCCAGAGGGGGGAACAGTATTCCATTGAGCTGTGGATGAAAGCCTTGTATGTGGAGCTCAGGTGTGCCAAGGAAGGACTTCGCACAACGGAGGATGTCCATTGCCCAGTCGGCGACTGGCTTTGGAGGCCAGCTTGGAAATGTGGTTTTCCCAAGAAAGATCATGGCAGATAGTTAGACCCAAAAGCTTGAGCGACAGAACTTCTTGGAGAGGATTGTTGAGAAAGTAGATGGGAGGGTTTTCCAGTCGGTCTTTTCGGAGAGACATAGTAAGAGTGTGAGATTTGTCAGGATTGAAAGACATGTTCCACTTGTTTGACCAGTCTGTGATTTTGTTCAGGTCTGCAGAGAGTGAGGAGGCTGCAGACTGCCGATCTGAGGGATGAGGAATGGAGCGGCAGAGAGTGGAGTCATCAGCAAAGAGATAGAGAGGATTTTCCAGAGAGTCGGAGAGATCATTGATGAAGACCAGAAAAAGCACAAGGCCCAGAACACTACATTGGGGAACTCCAGCCAGAACAGGAGGGGCGATGAGAGAAATCCATTCAGGGCCACACGTTGACTACGACCAGAGAGGAAGTCTGTAAGCCAAGTGTGGAGATTTCCATGGATACCATAGGAGGAGAGTTTGGTGAGCAGAGCGGGGTGCCAGACCGTATTGAAGGTGCGTGATATGTCAAGGGAGACAGCTCTGATTTCCTGTTTGGCATTGAGGACCTCCATCCATTGTTGACTTGACTAACAGGACTAAGAGGGTTGGCGGCAGGAAGGGCATCCGGCCATAAAACATTGTGTCAAAAAGGGGACCACGGTGCCCGAAAAAGGCCAACTCCTGCTCTGTGGGGGGAAATGGCCGCTAAAGGTGGTCAGTCATGTTATTTATTCATGCCACGGCTATAGGCCAATGTGTGAATATTGCCATAATCGCATATCTGTGTAAAATGCAAAGCTCTGTACCAAATTTGACGATTCTTGCAGGTGATATTATCGAGTTATTCTGCCAACAGACAAACACACAGACGTGTTGATCGCAGTACTCACACGCCGAGCAGAGAGGAAGCCCTCCGAAGAGTAAGCAGGCACAAAGAGCTCAAGAGAATGAGAGGGAGAGGTGACCTTCACAGGTCAGGTGATCTCCACATACTGGGAACATGCATGCAGAGAGTTAGTTCACTTATAAAATTATTGTTATTGTACATCAAATAACAAAACAACTATGACTTTTTAAAAGAGAAACATAAAGGCATGAACTAGTACCTCCCATGCATGCAATGAAGTTGTACATATTTTTAGTACCTTGGCTTGTGAAGTCTCTGGTTGTCCAAAGCATAAGTGAAATACACTTGATGGCTTAGCAAGAATCTTAAGATTCTTAGGTAGTAGGTTGTAGACAGCAACCGCCCAGGGTATAGGACTACCATCCTGACTTAGGAGCGTTAAAGCGGTGCCCGGAACCATCTTACACTCTCCATGTCAGGATTGCAGGTCTTACTTTCTGTCTCACTCAAACTAAAGCTACCTGGCTAGCTTAATCTCTCTTTCTCACAAACAAACACCATACACTTTTCATCGTACACTTTTCTTCTCTTTTATTTAAGGCCTGGCATCGATGAGGGCTATACAGTCCGTGCCTGGAGCCTCCCCCCCTCCCCAAACCCCCCCTCGCCCCAAAAAGCAGAGCACTTTGAAAGAACGCACTCACTCACCCCATGATGCAAATAGCAGACCAAATTTGTGACTAAACCAAACTCATGTGTGTTTTCGATAGACAGATCGTGTTTATACAAGTGTGTGCATAACGATGGACTTGCAGAGACAAGTCGCATTTTGCACATGGTGCAACAAGGTCATTCCCAATCCCTTAGCAATGTTGTCAATGCCAATTTACACTTTGCCTTCTTCTTCTAATGGGCTTGGTGGAGGAGTATGGGATGACAAGGTCTGGCCTCGTTTTGCTCCCCACGGCAGTTGATGCAGTTATTTTGGACTCTTCATCTCTATCGCACACTGTTCGTGTAATTGGCTTTGTTGTTAACATTTGCAGGAGTTTGACCCTAAATTGCAAACACTTTCCCTGAAACATTTTACAAGGTTTTGTGGCGCTATGGACCTCATTTGATATGACGATAGGTGTGCAGTGTGTTGAAACTGCTGAGATTGCATATCAGGGGAGTTAAAAACTGACACGATGTCAGCTTTCTGGAATTGGCCATAACAGTTTGGAGCAATAATATCTGTTGAGTGGACTGGTTCAGGTATGCAGTGGAATGGGGATTCTTATTTATCAAATGGTATCCACTACCCAAGTAATTGTGTGGATTGTTGGTGCGGAAGCTATATATGTAACGTATATTAGTGAGGGTAATGTCAGTGTTTTGGAGTGTGTGATGTTGGGTGAAAAGTGTTATGAAGGGAGTTCAAAATGTGTATGCATGAGATGCAGCTGACAACTCTTCTGTTTTTGAAGGTTTTAAAAATTTGATACAATATGGCTGCCAGACCACGTGAGCAATCACATCATAAATTTATATTCTCCGATATAATTGTGTAGATAACGCTCAATAAATGTCAAAGTGATTAGACTAAGTGTTTTCCCTGTCGAATTATGACATCATAATTAAGGAGCCAATGACGTCATCGTTAGCAACACTTATTCCCCCATTGCGTATTTCTTTACAATGAGCTACGTTTCAATTTTTTCAACATATAGAGGGCTGACGGGATGGCCTAGAGGTAAGCACACTTGCCTCTAAGCTGCCTAGCCTGGGTTCGAATCCCGACCCAGCTACAAACTGTAAGTTCGGTGTTTCACAGGCAGGGTGATTCATCAATGTGTGTGCCGTCCCTTGGATGGATGTTAAACTGGGGGTCCCATCTGCCCGCATGGGTTGGTGGATGTTAAAGATCCCATGGTGTCCTTCACAAAGAGTAGGTGAGTATCGCTGGCAGCATGGCCAAATTCCTGCCCAAACTAGGGCAGCATGGCCAAATTCCTGCCCAAACTAGGCGAATGGGAAGCATGGCCAAATTCCTGCCCAAACTAGGCGAATGGGAAGCATGGCCAAATTCCTGCCCAAACTAGGCGAATGGGAAGCATGGCCAAATTCCTGCCCAAACTAGGCGAATGGGAAGCATGGCCAAATTCCTGCCCAAACTAGGCGAATGGGAAGCATGGCCAAATTCCTGCCCAAACTAGGCGAATGGGAAGCATGGCCAAATTCCTGCCCAAACTAGGCGAATGGGAAGCATGGCCAAATTCCTGCCCTAACTAGCCAAGATTCCCCTGGCCGACCCCACAAGGTGGGATAATAGTGACCGTTAAAGAACAACAAATGTTGTTTGAGCTTCCAATAAATTTGTACTTGACATCAGCTGACTGTAGTGCTCATATCACCATGGGCGGTGATGACAGACATTTGATGGACGTATAAACCCTGGTCTTTCCCTTTCTTAAGATAGCAGGTACCACAATGTGGTGTCGTCTATTGGCATGATAAACCATTCTTTGTATTGTCATTACTGCTTCGGTAATCAAACTCCAGACTAGATAACACAGCGGTGTATTTGCTACATATAAATTAGTTTGGATTCTCAAACGTTAATGCTCTTGAACAAGATTGTGTCATCAGAGTGAATACCTTTAGTCCTCAGTGGTGCCCAATACAATTTAAGCTTTCATAAAAATGTTCTCTGTTCCACTTTGCATTGTTGCATTTCTTTACTGATGGCACACATGAATCTGTGGATTGTTAACAACTTCATAATTGAATGATATGGTATGTCCAACATTAAGTTTGATTTAAAAGTAGAAGGCTTTTTGTTCAGATATCCTGTTTCAATTTCGAACAACTTGGAGCTGTACTAGTAATAAATTCAGTGCAGTACTCCCATAAATACAAGTACCGCACGGCCTTCATTGACATTACATTTTTCAATGTCATCAAATAATTCAAGATATCTCAAGTCATTATGCTTTGAGATATAGAGAAGACAGCTATCCATTCTGGATAGGTGCCATCTTTGCACCTTGACTGACTCTCCTTATTCTTGTTCTCATTTCTAGTCTTGGCAGAAAAATTGGATAGAAAGTGATCAATTCAATTGGAAACAAGTCCAAGAGCAGGAGACATTTTTGGGGAAGTTTGTCATCACCACATCCAGAAGGGAGGATTTGCCATTGGAAGAAATCTGGGTAAGAAAGTTCACAGATTGAGTTGGTCCCATGGAGTCGCAGAAGTCCTTATCTGAAGTGCCATGGCTGGTGAGAGAGGTACCAAGACCGAGCAAATTTGCATGGAGACAATTGAAATCACCACATATGAGGAAGAGAGAGTTGTGATGAGTGGTTAAAAGTTTGGCTTTGTTGTCTGAGAGAGATGTAGATCGAGTCGTCACTGTTTGGAGGATGGTACAACACACAGACAAAGAAGAGGTCGGAGCAGAGGGGAAGTCACAGCCAAAAGCACTCCTGGGGCTTGGGAGGTGTAAGAGCAGTACATCGGCAGTGAGAAAGGTTTTTGATGTACGTACATTGTGACTCTGCCACCAGGACAAGGTTCAGGTTGATGAAACTGGAGGAGACAATAGCCAGGGAGAGACATTAAGGAGTCAGAGACGTCCTGTGGGAGGAAAGATTCAGTTAAACAGATTATGTCTGGTTTATTGGCAGCACACTGGATTGAGAGATCTGTCAAGTTGGAGAGGAGGCATCGGATGTTTGAGGGCCACATAGTTAGGGACAGGGGACATGAAGCTGTTGTCAGGATGTAGGATGTTGAAATAAGCATTGGGGGAGGGGTTAAGGTGAAGCTGGGAGCTGTAGGATGCAAGTCAGGGACGAGGCTGGGAGGGTGTGGGATTGGAGGAAGCTGGGAGTGTTTGGGTGTGGGGGAAGCGGGAGGGCGGGGGGGGGGAGCAGCAGCTGAGAGGGGTCAGGAAGAGGGGGAAGTTGAAAGGGGGTGGGACGAGAGGGAAGCAGAGAGAGGGGAGTGTAGTGATATTGAGGGGGTTGACACCATAAATGGAAGTGAAGGGGATTTGATTGTCGTGTGTACACAACCTCTGTAAAATTTACTTCTTCGGATTCCCAAATTGGACATGCGGAAACAGACTTCATAGGAGAGGTGAAAAAACGTTTTCTATTGAAGGCGTGGAGAAAAGTGGAACTGTAAGTACGACAGGAAGATGGATGAACTAAGCGTTTCGAAATGAAAAGTTTTGGGAAATGAGAGCAATAAGTGCAAGAGATTGTGATGAAGAAGAAGGTTGTTCCAGAGTAGTAAGGAGAGTGATATATTTTTAAAGTTGTTTTTACGGCGTAGCCCATAGGGCAAAGCCATCTAGAACAGTGTTTGTCCGACTGTATGTATGTATGTATGTATGTATGTATGTATGTATGTATGTATGTCCCCACAAACGTATACCAATCAGAGCTGAGGATCTGGTCACAGGACAGGGTGATGTGATTACTTCTGATGTCATCATGGCGGTACGGCGGCTGACTCTCCACACACCGCCATTTTGATTTTAATGCCGTTTATGCCGAACACATCGTCGAACCTGTCATATATCACAATTGCCATGCTCTACCTTTATGTTTTTCATTCAGTGTGAAACACAAACAAACCGATTGTTGAAATGACCATAAAATATCAAAAGCATCGGCGTGACGTCTCTTCCAACAAAACGGTACGTACCCAACCTGTGTGGGTATAATCTAGATTACAGTAGATCTTCTCTCAGTTCTGTAAGTAATACTTACCTCACGGATGTCTGGATTCCTCCAAATTGATTTGTTTAATGCTATAAACAGCACTAGCGACTGTTTAAAAAGCGAATCATGTGTGTTTGTGGTTTATAATATTTTACAAGCCCGGATATGCCGCTTTTAGACTTTCGGTCTTGTTTAGAGTGTTATTAAGAGCTTTTAAAGGAAGAAACGTTTCATTCAATGATTCAGCTTAGGGATATTGAAAAAGAGAAGGGATAGAGAATAAAGGAGGAATTGTGCATAGCGGATTGAGTTTGTGTTTTTCTTTGAGTGAAGAAGCGTTTTTGTTGTTTATATATTTTTTGAGCAAGGAGGAGAAAAGGCTCAAGCTGTGGGAGCACCTCTGCCTCTGCTCTGCAATAAGTGACAAATGACAATATTTGAGAGAAAAGAAGCAAAAACGAAGCAGGTGGGGTCAAAGCAGAGACAGAAGCGGCATGCCGAATAGCTGAACCCTATAGACCATGAGATGTAGAACCAAAATCTGTCCAAAAAGTGAGACATGTGCTCTTCACCTTGGTAGTCAATAAAGCTCTCACAAATTGGTCTAGAGGACATAACAACATTTTGGCTGTTCCCCCTTGCAAAAGTGGCATTCTTGAGAATAAATTAGCCTCAATGATTTGGTGAGGGTCAAAATAATTTGGGGCGTGTTAGGATTTCCCTGTGTCATACCAAATCCGCCCTCAGACCAGTTTGCTACATTAATTTTTCAATCAAATTTCGCCACATGCATAATTGACCAGACGAGCTCAATCCAACTCGCCCCAATAAAGTGCAAATGTAATTGTATGGTGAGAAATATCAACAAGTTTTGCTTGAATAAAAGCACAAGGAAACCCCTACACTGAAGCCTGCTTTTCAGCTCTATTCCATGATGGATACATTTGAGTTAAATATAATATATTTGTTTGACTAGCACAGCCACTCCCTGCGGGAGCAGCAAGAAGGGTCATGTTATTGTCTTATTTGGGATATATAGATTATAGAAGGCAAGGTGCTGGTCCATTAGTCTGTGGTGGACGTGATCAGCATATAATTCGTCAAGGACGTCGCGATTCCTCGAGCTTTTTTCCGTTTCGTGTTAAACAACAGCAGCGACTGTTTAAAGAGGTAATATGTTTGTGGTTTCTATTTTTTTTTTTACTTCGGGTAGGCTAATTGCCTCACGATACACCACAATAAGTTATTTATTCACATTAACATGGCGTTTGTCTAAGGAGGAAAACCCCCTTGGGGAGAGGGGATATTTTATTACCCTACGCTCGCGAAGCGAAGAGTAGGGTTAGGCATTTGGTTGCGTCCGTACATGTGGCGTACCTGAGGTGTGCGTGATTGCATTAAAAAAAAATCATTTTCTCAGCAACCGTTGGACTGATTGACACGAAATTTTTTACCATAGGAGCACCTCTGCCTTTATAATTTTTTAATTCATTATTATGACATCATAGGTCACGTAGTATGGATATCATCTTGGAAAAACGTTACACCTCTATATCTCCGAAACCGCTCAATGAAAAAAAATTGAAACATGGTCCGATGCAACTGTTAGTCCGATGGATATGAAATTTTGACCATAGGTTACACCTGAGCACCTCTGCCTGCAGAATTTTGGTGATAATTATGACATCATAGGTCACGTGGAACAAGCGCCATCTTGGAAAAATCGAAAAACATTACATCTCTTTATCTCTGAAACCGCCCAATGGAAAAAATTGAAACATGGCTCATTGTCAAGTACTTCCCAATGGTGAATAAGATTTGTTAATAATGATGTCATCAGTTCCTTCATTACGACGTCATAATTTGACAAGTATAACACTTCATCCAATCAGTATGAATATTATTTCTCTGCAAGTGTTGGTCTGATGGACACAAAATTTTCACCAGAGGAGTGTCTCTTCCTGTAGAATATTTTTAATGACAATTATAACGTCATAGGTCACATGGTACAGGCGCCATCTTGGAAAAACCGAAAAACGTTGTACCTCTATATCTCCGAAACCACTCAATGGAAAAAATTGAAAAGTAGCTCATTGTAAAGAAATCCGCATGGGGAATAAGTGTTGTTAACGATGACCTCATTGGTGCCTTAAATATGACGTCATAATTCGACAGGGAAAATGCTTAGTCTGATCACTTTGACATTTATTGAGCATGATGTACACAATTATATAGGAGAATATAAATTCATGATGTCATTGCTCACGGGGTCTGGTAGCCATATTGGATCAAAGGAAAAAAAAAACCTTCAAAAACAGAAGAGTTGGCTCGCACTGGGTTGATTGCCTGTGCAGGGTAAGTATTCTATGAATACCATCTAGTTAGTATTGATATTGTTTTGTAATCTATATTATAATAGCCGTAGATGATTCTGTCTGTCTGTCTGTCTATCTGTTGGGTGTCTGTCCGGGGTGTGGCTTACTCGGTTTGCAGAGTAGCTCCACCCACAGCTCCACCCATTCTGGCTTCTGGGAGTGGCTATAAACAAATATCCACCATTTTATTAACTCGCATAGCTTTGAGTCCTGTTTTGTAGGCCCGTGGTGTCTTGCTCTCCCCCAGTTTTATTTCAAATCAAATTCGATAAATCATTTCATTTTTCACAGTCGCTAACATAGTTTCAGACTCGGTTGAAAAAAAACGGGAAGAAAATCCGATGAAAGTTGCCGTTTATAGAACGAAATGAATTCTCAAAGGCCTGTAACTTCAAGGCCATTGAGTCTCTCTCACGCCTTTATCTCCAATCTAACTCACCATATGATTTCATTTTTATCGATGGTTTTACTTTTAGACTCGGTGTCAGCAATAATTGAGAACAATCCACACACGCGGGAAAATGCAGATATATTTTTTAAAATCGCGTCATGGTGTATCATACACCGCCCAACATGACACCGCCGGCAATGTGTCGATATATATTAAAAATTCGCTTTTGCTTTTCCGTTATGATATATTACTATTTCGTTTGATGATAGTCGTCACAAAAACGTCAACAATGATGCCGACATATATTTCTTCGTTTTTATTTCATTCAACATATTAGCCGGAAGTAAAATATGTTTCAGGAAATTACCGAGAGATATTTCTTCGTTTTTTTTATTAGTTATGTGCGCATACACTTTAAATAGGTTTATTTGAAATCTTTAATTTTCCACAAACATTCCACACACGCGGGAAAATGCAGAGATATATTTTTTAAAATCGCGTCATGGTGTATCATACACCGCCCAACATGACACCGACGGCAATGTGTCGATATCTATTTTAAATTCGATATATCATTTCATTTTTCACAGTCGCTAACATAGTTTTAGACTCGGTTGAAAAAAAACGAGAAGAAAATCCGATGAAAGTTGCCGTTTATAGAACGAAATGAATTCTCAAATGCCTGTAACTTCAAGGCCATTGAGTCTCTCTCACGCCTTTATCTCCAATCTAACTCACCATATGATTTCATTTTTATCGATGGTTTTAGAGTCGGTGTCAGCAATAATTGAGAACATTCCACACACGCGGGAAAATGCAGATATATTTTTTAAAATCGCGTCATGGTGTATCATACACCGCCTAACATGACACCGACGGCAACGTGTCGATACTAGACAACTCTTGTATGGTACTGTTCTCTATTGCGTTCTCATCTTGTGTAATACTGCGCATTGTTATTTGCATATTCTGTATCTATTATCTTATTCTAATATCTACCATCGCTTTCTTTGTCTTGCAGATTGATTGTTCATCGTTGTTGCTAATAAACCTGCATTCAATTGATACATTCTTGTTTATGAACAATCAACTCATCTGAAGATGCCTGCTGCAGTCTGCCCCTTCCCGAGCTGTGTCTACGTTACTGACAGCACTGACAATGCCGTTGCTGCTATCCAGCTCTCCATCCACGCCATGACTCACACGTCCATTGCACCAGCCAAACCGGACAAAGTCAGCCGTCCTCGTATCCAAACCGGCGGTACCAGCGAAGATTGGCAATATTTCACCAGAAGATGGGATGGTTACAAGGCAGCGACCCAGATAATCGGCAATGATGTTCGCGTTCAACTCCTTGAATGTTGTGATGATAATCTACGACGTGACCTCCACCGCAGCAACCCACGCATTGAAATCAAGGACGAGGCAGCTATACTACAAGCCATTCGGTCCCTTGCTGTCCGAGAGGAGAATACCATGGTGTCCCGCGTAAACCTCCACAACATGCGACAGGACCGAGAAGAACCAATTCGTACCTACGCAGCCCGTCTGGCTGGTCAAGCTGAGATCTGCAAGTTTTCTGTTGTATGCTCATGCAATCCCCCTACTGATGTCAACTACACCAAGGACATGGTTCGCGATGTCCTATGTCGGGGACTCGCCGATCAAGATATACAACAGGACATTCTCGGCGATCAAAATCAGAACATGAGCTTGGAGGAAGTTCTCATTTTCGTCGAGGCCAAGGAAGCAGGGAAACGTTCCCAGAATGCCTTGCTCGATAGTGAAGGCGCTCATGGCGCAAGCCAATACAAAAACTGGAAGAACAAAAGAGCCCTGATCACTACCGACAAGCAGGCGGCCATTTGTAGTTATTGCGGCAAAACTGGTCATGGCAAACAGCCGAACATCGACCAAAGGCGTCAATTCTGCAATGCCTACGGGAAAACATGCAGTAAATGCGCCACTCGCGGCCATTTTGCACATGTCTGCCGGGGAGGCACGAAAAAGGCGGACAACAAACCTACGGACAAATCAATGGATGCTCATGATGTGGAAGAAAGCAGCCAGGTCCACGATCTCCTCTGCTCTGTCACGGAACGAGAAACGGCCATTTGGAAGCCGCAAATTAAAAGGGCCATGGCCACCTTGTCAACTCCACTACACCTCGACCACCATATATTTGACCACCTCTCTGGCTGGACCAAGAAGAAGTCTCAACCACAGCCGTACATAAAACTCATAGCACGGATCGATAAGGAATCTTATGACCATTTCGGCCAGCCACTGTCATCCCGACCAAAATCGGCCAGGCTCCAGGCCATGGCCGACACTGGCTGTCAAAGCTGCCTCACAGGACTTAATATTTTCCACAAACTCGGGCTGCGTAATGAAGACCTGTTACCTGTCAACCTGAAGATGAATGCTGTTAACAGTGGAAGGGTCCGGATTATCGGCGCCATGCTCCTACACCTGTCTGGTTGCACAGCCAATGGCGACATTATTGAAACCCGACAAATCTGCTACATCTCACCTGACACACGGAACATGTATCTCAGTCGTGAAGCATGCGTCGATCTAGGCCTCGTGTCTAGTAGCTTCCCAACCATTGGCGAATCCAACACAGTTGGTGCTGCAGTGGCAGCAGTTATCGATGCAAATTGTAACTGCCCGGAAAGATCGCTTCCCCCTACACTGCCTACATCTATCCCATTTCCGGCCACTGACGAGAACCGAGAGAGGCTGGAGAAATGGCTACTGGTGTACTACAAAAGCAGCACATTCAATGTCTGCGAACACCAGCCACTACCCCATATGGAAGGTCCGCCTCTCACACTGATGGTTGACCCCGAGGCAACACCAAAAGCGGTGCACACCCCAGTGCCTGTCCCCTTACACTGGCAGGCAGAAGTCAAGGCTGGTATCGATCGCGACATCAGGTTAGGGGTCCTGGAACCGGTGCCAATTGGTGAACCAGTGACATGGTGCAGCAGAATGGTCGTCTGTCCAAAGAAGGATGGGACCCCACGGAGGACAGTTGATCTGCAACCACTGAATGCGCACTGCACACGTGAGACCCACCACACCCAGTCACCCTTCCATCAAGCAATGGCGGTGCCACATAACACCAAAAAGACGGTAACAGACGCCTGGAATGGCTATCACAGCGTTCCAATCAGAGAATGTGACCGCCATCTGACAACGTTCATCACACCATGGGGCCGATACCGTTACTGCACCACTCCCCAAGGTTACATCGCTTCAGGTGATGGATACTCCAGACGATTTGACGAAATTGTATCGGACTTCAAAAACAAGTCCAAATGTATTGATGATACCATCATGTGGAGCGACACATTGGAAGAGAGCTTTTTTCAGGCATGCAACTGGCTCGACCTGTGCGGCCGTAATGGGATTACGCAAAATCCGACGAAATTCCATTTTGGTCAGGACACGGTCGAATTCGCTGGATTCGAGATCACCATGGACAGTGTACGACCATGCCAAAGGTATCTCCAAGCGATACAGGACTTCCCCACACCAAAAACAATTACTGACATTCGCTCCTGGTTTGGGCTAGTCAATCAGGTAACATACTGCTTCAGCATGACCGAGAGGATGCGACCTTTTCGGGACCTCCTAAAACCATGCACCCCCTTCTACTGGGATGCAACACTACAATCCCTATTCGAAGAATCAAAACGACTCATCATATCTGAAGTCGCAAATGGGGTCCGGATCTTTGACAAGGAACGGACAACATGTCTCGCAACTGACTGGTCGAAGGATGGGATTGGCTTCTGGCTCCTCCAAAAACACTGCAGATGCCCTGGTGAAACCCCACAGTGCTGCCCCGATGGCTGGAAAATCACCCTTGCTGGAGGCCGCTTCACCCATGCAGCGGAGTCGCGCTATGCTCCGATAGAGGGTGAAGCTCTAGCAGTGGCGGACAGCCTGGAAAAAGTAAAGTATTTTGTGTTGGGATGCAAGAACCTGATTATTGCCGTCGATCACAAGCCCTTAATCAAGCTTCTTGGTGACAGACGATTAGAGGACATCCATAACACGCGGCTTGCCAACTTGAAAGAAAGGACCCTAGCATATCGTTTCCGAATTATCCACATCCCGGGAAAACGACACTGCGTACCAGATGCGATTTCACGACATCCGTCGGGTGCCAGACCATCGGAACGACTGCCACTGGTGGATGACATTTCCTCCATTATGGATGTGGCCACATCGACTACACTAAGACAGCACACCTTGACTGGGCTGTGGACCACAGATGACGACACTGGCATGGAAATGGCTATTTCTATGGCAGCCATCAAGACACTCGATTCTGTGCGGTCCGTCACTTGGGACGATGTTCGGGACGAAACAGCAAGTGACACTCAGATGCTGCAGTTACTCAATTCTATTGAGCAGGGTCTACCTGCCAGTCGGGACGATTTCCCTGTGTCCATTTTGGAATACTTTCCCTTCCGTGAACACCTCTACACTATTGATGGCATAGTGGTCTACAAGGGGAGGATTATAATCCCACCGAAGCTACGGAAGCTTGTCCTTGAGAATCTTCATGCTGCTCACCAAGGAGTCACGGCTATGACCACCCGGGCCAGCAGCTCGATCTTTTGGCCTGGAATCACTCCCCAGATTCATGAGATGCGCAATCGCTGCTCACACTGCAATCGGATGGCCCCATCGCAACCAAGCGCTCCACCTACAGCCTCAGCTGAACCTGCCTACCCTTTCCAGTACGTTTGTTCAGATTACTTTCATCACAAGGGTCGGAGTTATTTGGTCACCGTTGATCGTTACTCTAATTGGCCAATCATTCAGCTAACAACTGGCGGGGCACAAGGCCTAGTGAAATGTCTGCGGTCGAACTTCGCCACTTATGGTATCCCCGACGAATTGGCATCTGACTGTGGGCCAGAATTCACGGCACATGACACCCAAGACTTCTTGCGTCGGTGGGGCGTTAACCATCGGTTGTCATCCACTGCCTTCCCACACAGCAACTGTCGTGCCGAGATCGCAGTCAAAACATCGAAAAGATTGATCACCGATAACACTGGTTCCAATGGTGAACTAGACACTGATCGGTTCCAACGTGCAATACTCCAGTACCGGAATGCACCGGATCAGGACACTAGGTTGTCTCCAGCCATGATCATCTTCAAGAGGCCAGTCAAGGACTTCATACCCATCATCCCAGGCAGATACTTGCCATCGGACACCTGGCGGGAAACACGCAACAATCGTGAGGAAGCTTTGCGCATTCGGCATGCCAGGGAGATCGAAAGACTCTCTGAACACACGACAAAGCTACCTCCACTGGCCGTCGGGGACCATGTCCGGATCCAGAACCAGACCGGCCTGGAACCACGAAAATGGGACCGGACCGGAACCGTGATTGAGGTAAAACAATTCGATCAATACGTTGTCAAGGTGGATGGCTCCGGAAGAATCACTCTCCGGAATCGTAAGTTCCTGCGACGTTTTACGCCTTTCAGCATGACAACCCCCACTACGACTGGCAAAAGTGGCATGCTGCCAACCGTTATGCCAAGTGTTATGCCAATCGTACCGAAATACTTAATGTCTGGTACCCAACCCATCGCCGCTCCAAGAGTCTGTCTCAATCCTGTTACCACTCCCCAGAAGGGTGAACCCCAACATGTCATTGCGCCGGGCTTACCATCACAGACACTCCGCTCCATCACCGCGATGACACCACCTGCGAGAGTCGCTAACCAACCACATGTGCAGACCACCGCCACACCTCCACGGTCACTGCCTATTTCTGCCCCCTTGACGGTTCGGGTGATGATGGACCAGCTGGAGGGGACTCCGGCGTCGGACAGGGCGATAGTGAACCACCCACCGGAGACTCCCACAATGGACCAGGAAATTACGAACTGCCCTCAGAGGACTCCGACGATTGATCGGGTGGTGACGGGCCGCCCGAAGCGAATTATCAAACCACCAGCCCGATTCAATTCAGAAGAATATCAATTATAAACTCATGTGATCCTTTTTCTCGGTCTCCAGTTTCGTTCTATTCTGTGTCACAATTGAACGTTTTTGGGAAAGGGAGATAGACAACTCTTGTATGGTACTGTTCTCTATTGCGTTCTCATCTTGTGTAATACTGCGCATTGTTATTTGCATATTCTGTATCTATTATCTTATTCTAATATCTACCATCGCTTTCTTTGTCTTGCAGATTGATTGTTCATCGTTGTTGCTAATAAACCTGCATTCAATTGATACATTCTTGTTTAGATACATATTAAAAATTCGATATATCATTTCATTTTTCACAGTCGCTAACATAGTTTTCGACTCGGTTGAAAAAAAACGGGAAGGAAATCCAATGAAAGTTGCCGTTTATAGAACGAAATGAATTCTCAAACGCCTGTAACTTCAACTTCAAGGCCATTGAGTCTCTCTCACGCCTTTATCTCCAATCTAACTCACCATATGATTTCATTTTTATCGATGGTTTTGGACTCGGTGTCAGCAATAATTGAGAACATTCCACACACGCGGGAAAATGCAGAGATATATTTTTTAAAATCGCGTCATGGTGTATCATACACCGCCCAACATGACACCGACGGCAACGTGTCGATATATATTAAAAATTCGCTTTTGCTTTTCCGTTAAGATATATTACTTTTTCGTTTGATGACAGTCGTCACAAAAACGTCAACAATGATGCCGACATATATTTCTTCGTTTTTATTTAATTCAACATTATTAGCCGGAAGTAAAATATGTTTCAGGAAATTACCGAGAGATATTTCTTCGTTTTTTAAAATTAGTTATGTGCGAATACACTTTAAATAGGTTTATTTGAAATCTTTAATTTTCCACAATATAATTTACTTGCCATTTATCATTTGATGATTACGAGACAAATTCCTCTTGAGGATCGTGACAATTCATGCGCTGCGTGGAACTGGAAACTTCTATTTCCAAAATGAATGAGACGATCGATGAAGAACGCAGACTTGAACAGGATGCAGCAAGAAAACGAATGAGACGGGCGAACGAGTCCATCGACGAACGTCAATGCAAACTTGCGGGGTCACCCGTGGGAATCCCACGGGCATGGATGTGTGTGACATTTCGACATATTGAGTTAGATGCTGCACATTCATTTTTACAAAATGGTTACTGGCAAGTCATCAGATCCAGAAATGGTGTAAAAACCACCGTTTAGAGGCCATTTTAACCCGCAAAGCGGGGGTTGGCCTTTTCGGGGACCGTGGTAGTTGTTGTTTTTTTGTCCCCTTTTTGAAGCAATGTTTTACGGCCGGATGCCCTTCCTGACGCCAACCCTTTTTGCCGCCTTCAACGACAAACAGGGAATTACCAGTGAACTGGTACTCAATTAGCCGACCTCGGAAGGATGACAGGCTGAGTCAACCCCCCTGGCATTAATTCGGCGATCGACCGAGATTCGAACCCAGGATCCTAAGCCGGCACCCTAGCCGCTAGCCCAACACCAGAAATGGTGTCATGAACACAATTTATTTACGCACAAGCACAAAAGCAAGACGGGCCGATTTCCGATTCCGACGGGCCGACGGGCGAGACGGGCCGATTTCCGATTCCGACGGGCCGATTTGGAGCAAGAAAAAGAACGAGACGGGAGAAAAAGGAGAGAAACGAGACGGGGAAAGCCGATTGGAGAGGCGAGTGAGGCGCGATTGGAGAGGAGTGTGAGGCGCGATTGGAGAGGAGTGTGAGGCACGATTGGAGAGGAGTGTGAGGCGTGATTGGAGAGGAGTGTGAGGCATGATTGGAGAGGAGTGATTGGAGGGGAGTGTGAGGCACGATTGGAGAGGAGTGTGAGGCACGATTGGAGAGGAGTGTGAGGCGCGATTGGAGAGGAGTGTGAGGCGCGATTGGAGAGGAGTGTGAGGCGCGATTGGAGAGGCGTGTGAAGGATTGCAGAGGAGAGGAGTGTGAGGGATTGGAGAGGTGAGGGATTGGAAAGGAGAGGGATGTGAGGGTTTGGAGAGGAGAGGAGTGCTAGGTGGAGAGAGGAGAGTGTCAGGTGGAGACAGGAGAGTGTCAGGTGGAGACAGGAGAGTGTCAGGTGGAGAGGAGTGAGGGGTCACATATTATGTGAAATAACTAAATTCACACCATTTCTGGATCTGATGACTTGCCAGTAACCATTTTGTAAAAATGAATGTGCAGCATATAACTCAATATGTCGAAATGTCACACACATCCATGCCCGTGGGATTCCCACGGGTGACCCCGCTAGCACAAAAGCAAGACGGGCCGATTTCCGATTCCGACGGCCCGACGGGCGAGACGGGCCGATTTCCGATTCCGACGGGCCGATTTGGAGCAAGAAAAAGAACGAGACGGGAGAAAAAGGAGAGAAACGAGACGGGGAAAGCCGATTGGAGAGGCGAGTGAGGCGCGATTGGAGAGGAGTGTGAGGCGCGATTGGAGAGGAGTGTGAGGCACGATTGGAGAGGAGTGTGAGGCGTGATTGGAGAGGAGTGTGAGGCACGATTGGAGAGGAGTGATTGGAGGGGAGTGTGAGGCACGATTGGAGAGGAGTGTGAGGCGCGATTGGAGAGGAGTGTGAGGCACGATTGGAGAGGAGTGTGAGGCGCGATTGGAGAGGAGTGTGAGGCGCGATTGGAGAGGCGTGTGAAGGATTGGAGAGGAGAGGAGTGTGAGGGATTGGAGAGGTGAGGGATTGGAAAGGAGAGGGATGTGAGGGTTTGGAGAGGAGAGGAGTGCTAGGTGGAGAGAGGAGAGTGTCAGGTGGAGACAGGAGAGTGTCAGGTGGAGACAGGAGAGTGTCAGGTGGAGAGGAGTGAGGGGTCACATATTATGTGAAATAACTAAATTCACACCATTTCTGGATCTGATGACTTGCCAGTAACCATTTTGTAAAAATGAATGTGCAGCATATAACTCAATATGTCGAAATGTCACACACATCCATGCCCGTGGGATTCCCACGGGTGACCCCGCTAGTCTATATTATAATA
>NC_136271.1:135505485-135750485 GCF_964187855.1 Myxine glutinosa | reverse complement strand
TTAGGGATGGTGTTCTTTGGGTTATGTGCTGAGTTGGGTTTGTGACAAATGTAGCGTTTTGCATTTAGACCAAAAAGTTCCATCTGGATGTTGACAGACCACAAAAGTTTTTGCCACGTGGCTTCAGAATCTCCGGAGTGCTTTTTTCGATACCTGAAACAGGACTTAAGGTGGGCTTTTTGAGTAATGGCATCCTTCTAGCTATCCTACCATACAGGCCAGAATTGTGGATTGTTTGGGATATTGTTATCACATGCACACGGTGACCAGTCTTTGCCATAAAGACCTGTAGCCCTTTCAAAGTTGCCATTGGCCTCTTGGTGGCCTCTCTGATCAGTCTCCTCCTTGCTTGGTTATCCAGTTTGGAGGGACGGCCTCATCTCAGCAGGGTCTTGGTGGTACCATACACCTTCCACTTCTTAATGATTGTCTTCACTGTGCTTCAAGGCATATTGAAGGCCTTTGACTACAATTTAGCACAGGTGGAGGCAAATAACTTGGTGTGTGATTTTGAAGGTAATTGGTTACACCTGAGCTAATTTACAATTGCTATTACAAGGGGGGGTGGACACTTAACTTATCCAACCCAGATAATCTAGTTTTGTATTATTTAATTAATTTTCTGATATTTGTAGAATTTGTTTTTCACTTGGAAGTTGTGGCTTACGATGTGTAAATAAAGGTGGAAAAAGTCTGATTTAATGCAATTTAATTCCAGGTTAAAAGGTGAAAAATTTGAAAGGGGGTGTCGACTTTCCAGAGGCACTGTACAGTGTACATAGTCAAGGCTCATGGAACAGCTAGAACACACAACGGATCAGGATGCAATATAACTAAAGTAACATCAGGAGAAGAAGGCGGAAATGCCAATAGCTGGGCGGAGGGAGAAAATAGACAGAGACGGACAAACAAGGGATTCGGGTAATGATGAGGGGTACGGGAGAACGCAAGGGGTGGACAAGATGGATGCAGAACACTGTATTGTACTCTGACACTGCATGTATTTGCACATGGAAATATTTCATGGTCGTGCGATTTTAACTCAGTTTAATAATACAAAATAAAAGAATACCATCATTGAGAGAACATTTTGGATTACACAAAAGAAGGGTGCTACAGCATGAACTATTTTTAAAAGACTAAATTTGAATACAAAAATATTTTATTCATTAGTTCATTTTAAAATAATGAATCTTTATACGAGTACTCTGTGGTGAGGGTTCACAAGTACATGTACATAGTGTTTTGGTATTGTAAATCTTTATACTAGTACTCTGTGGTGAGGGTTCACAAGTACATTAACATGTTGTTTTGGTATTGTAACTCTTTATACTAGTATTCTATGGTGATGGTTCACAAGTACATGTACATATTGTTTTGGTATTGTAAATCTTTATACTAGTATTCTATGGTGATGGTTCACAAGTACATGTACATAGTGTTTTGGTATTGTAAATCTTTATACTGTAGCGGCTACCGCTGGGTTTTCACAATCGCCTTGCACCTATCAAGGACGCGGAGCGATCACCATGCCGGGCTCGTCCAGGACGCCCGGGCAGGCCCGCGCTCAACTTGCCAGGCCTCGGTCGGGACGCCCGGGCAGGCTCGCCCTCAACTTGCCAGGCCGCAGCCAGGACGCTGGGCCACGCCCCCTCTCGCCTTTCCTGGGCAAACGCTCCGGGATAATATGTATATATATTGCTGCCCGATAAACGGGCTTTTCAGAGTGCCTGAGTGTTTGGTTTGATTAAAGCAACTCGGATGAATTCCAGCTTTTTGTCGCGTCCATTCTTCCGATCGACGTGGGAGCCCCAGCTCCTTCATTGGTGACCTACCGACATGGACACGGCAGTCGCCCTTAAACTGCCTACCTTCTGGGAGGCTCACGTGGCGGTTTGGTTCGCACAGGCGGATTCCCTGTTCGCCCTGCGAGGCATCACGGCCGACGACACCCGCTTCCACCATGTGGTAGCAGTGCTCGGTTCGGCCACCGCGGCCCGCGCCCTGAGCCTCCTCGAGAGCCCGCCAGCCGCTGACAAATACGGCGCGATTAAGAAGCTTCTCCTCGACGCTTTCGCCCTCCCATTGGCGGAACGCGCACGGCGCCTGCTCGACCTGCCCGAGCTCGGCGACACGCGCCCTTCCGAGCGAATGGACTACATGCTTTCACTGCTCGGCGAGCACTCTCTGGCATTCCTGTTCCGGGAGCTGTTCCTCCGTCAGCTGCCTAACCCAGTACGCCTCGCCCTGGCAAGCACGACGATCACAGATCCCCGGGCCCTTGCCAGAGAAGCCGACAAGATCTTCGCCGCAGGACAGCGCATCGCAGTGGCGACATGGGACCCACCGCCGTCCGACGCAACACCCATGGCGCCCGAGCACCCGGCACGGTCGACGACCGAACTGCCGACGCAATTGGCGGCCGCTACACCGAGCCGACCACCTCCAGCACGACGACCGGAGCCTCCACCTGACCAAGCGTGGTGTTACTATCATGCCAGGTTCGGACAGAAGGCCCTGACATGCCGACCCCCGTGCACCTTCGGCAGGCCGCGAAACGGCCGGGCCGGTGTTCATTACCAGCCATGAGCGCCGGCCACACGGGCAACTTACTGTTCATCACGGATAAAGCGTCCGGACGGCGCTTCCTGTGCGACACCGGCGCCCAACTGAGCGTCATACCCGCCTCTGACCAGGACAGGCAATCCGCGGTTTGCGGCCCCTCCTTGGTTGCGGCCAACGGATCGACCATCCGCACCTTCGGCCCGCGCAACGTCACCCTCTGCTTCGGCGGCCAACGCTTTGCTTGGACGTTTGTAACCGCAAACGTGCCCATGGCTCTGCTAGGCGCCGGCTTCCTCTGTGCACACGGACTGCTGGTGGACGTCCAACGGCGTCGTTTAATCAACGCCGAAACCTTCAGCTCCCTGGTATGCACATTGAGCAGCTCCGCGCCGACCGAGCTGGCATGCGCCGTCCCGGCGGCGAACGAGTTTTCTCGCCTGCTCACGGAGTTCCCGGCCCTCACGCGGCCGACGTTTTTGGCCGTCGCAGTACGGCATGGGATCGAGCACCACATACCAACCACGGGCCCGCCGGTCTACGCCAGGGCCCGCCGCCTCGACCCAGCCAAGCTCGCCGTGGCGAAGGCCGAATTCGACGCGTTGGAGCACCTCGGCATCGTGCGGCGCTCCGATAGCGCGTGGGCCTCGCCACTGCACATCGTGCCAAAGCCAGGGGGTGGATGGCGCCCGTGTGGCGACTACCGCCGTCTCAATGACGCTACCACCCCCGACAGGTACCCGATCCCGCATATCCAAGACTTCTCCGCCCGTCTGGCGGGACGGGTCATTTTTTCGAAAATTGA
Source organism: Myxine glutinosa (assembly GCF_964187855.1). Lineage (NCBI taxonomy): Eukaryota > Metazoa > Chordata > Myxini > Myxiniformes > Myxinidae > Myxine > Myxine glutinosa. The sequence continues at coordinate 135,747,118 of NC_136271.1, read as the reverse complement.
TCTCATACGGGGATATCACCAGGTACCTGTCAGGGCGGCCGACGTCCCTAAAACGGCAGTCATCACGCCGTTCGGCTTATTCGAATTCTTGCGGATGCCGTTTGGTCTCAAGAACGCGGCTCAGGCGTTCCAGCGCTTGATGGACGGCGTGCTGCGTGACCTGCCGTTCCTTTTCGTTTACCTGGACGACATCCTCGTCGCCAGCACGTCCCGGGCCGAGCACCTCCTCCACCTCCGAACACTGTTCGGGCGCCTCAGCGAGCACGGCCTCATCGTCAACCCGGCCAAATGCCACTTCGGCACGACGGCCGTTGATTTTTTGGGCCACCACATCACCAAGAACGGGGCCGTGCCGCTGCCAACCAAGGTCGAGGCCATCACCACGTTCCCGCGTCCCCGCACCATAAAGGCCCTGCAGGAATTCCTGGGAATGGTGAATTTTTATCACCGCTTCGTGCCCCGCGCTGCTCAACTCATGCGGCCCCTCTACGAAGCCCTCCGGGGCAAGCCGGCCAAGCATGACATCGCCTGGTCCACAGCAATGGACGCGGCCTTCCAAAGCTCAAAGCGGGCCCTCGCCGACGCAACACTGCTCGCTCACCCGGTGCTCAACGCTCCCATTGCCCTCACCACGGATGCCTCCGACTACGCGGTGGGCGCCGTACATGAGCAATGGGTGAACGGGGTTTGGCAGCCACTCGCTTTTTTCAGCCGGCAGCTCCGGCCAAACGAGCTCAAATACAGCACGTTTGACCGTGAGCTCCTCGGTCTACACCTGGCCGTCCGCCATTTCCGCCACCTCCTGGAGGGCCGACCTTTCACGGCGTTCGTCGACCACAAGCCGTTGGTTTACGCAATGGCTAAAGTCACGGGCCCGCCAACAGCGCCACCTCTCCGGGGTGTCGGAGTTTACCACGGACATCCGGCACGTTGCCGGCAAAAACAATGCCGTGGCCGACTGTCTTTCCTGGGCCAGCGCGAACGCGGTCCACCTGGGCGTGGACTTCGCGCTTATGGCGGCGGACCAAACCACCGACACCACGGTGCAAGCCCTCCGGGCGGCGGACACGGGCCTCCGCCTGGCCGACATCCCCTTCGCGGACACTGTCCTGCTCTGCGACGTCTCCCAAGGCCAGCCTCGCCCCATCGTGCCCGTCACCTGGCAACGCCGCATCTTCGCCTCCCTCCACGGCCTTTCCCACCCGGGCCGGAAAGCTTCCCAGAAGCTGGTGTCGGCGCGATTCGTCTGGCACGGCCTTCATCGGGACGTCCGCGATTGGACCAGCACCTGCACAGCCTGCCAACGGGCCAAGGTCCACCGACACACCCAGGCCCCGCTGGCACCTTTCACCATGCCCGAACGACGTTTCGACCACGTCAACGTGGATCTGGTGGGCCCCCTTCCCCCGTCACGGGGGTTCACATACCTGCTCACCATGGTGGACAGGACCACCAGGTGGCCGGAGGCCGTTCCCCTCATCTCCACCACCACCGCCGACGTGGCGCAGGCTTTCATCGCCACCTGGGTCGCACGCTTCGGCGCACCGGCGGACATCTCGTCAGACCGCGGACCACAGTTCACCTCCGAGCTGTGGGGCGCGGTCGCCCGCAACCTGGGGGTCAAGCTCTACCGTACTACGGCCTACCACCCCCAAGCAAACGGGTTGTGCGAGCGATTCCACCGCTCCATGAAGGCCGCGCTCATGGCCGGCCTTCAAGACGGCGGTTGGGCCGACCGGCTGCCGTGGGTCCTTTTGGGCCTCCGCACGGCCCCCAAGGAGGACCTCCAGGCATCCACCGCCAAGCTTGTCTACGGCCAGGCGCTACGCGTCCCGGGCGAATTCGTGCCCGACGCTACCAGTCCCTGGTCCGCAGCTCACCAGCGCTCGGACCTCCAGGAGGCCGCCCGACGGTTTGCCCCCGTGCCAACATCCCACCACGGTGACCCCCAGTCCTACGTCCCCCCAGCACTTCGCACAGCGGAGTATGTTTTTGTGCGTCACGACGCACATCGGGGGCCACTCCGGCCGCCGTACGACGGGCCCTTCCGGGTCCTGTGACGGGACGACAAGTCGTTCGTCATCGACATCGGTGGCAGGTCGGACCGGATTGCGGTGGACCGCCTCAAGCCGGCGCACGTGGACGTCGACCAACCACCACGGGTGGCCCTTCCGCCGCGGCGAGGCCGCCCCCCCGTCCACGGTGCCCCCCACTCGACCGCCCACCACCACACCGCCCCCCCCCCCACGACCCGCCAGCGGTCGCTTCGGCCGGGTCATCAGGACCCCCCTCAAATTGACCCTGCCGGTGCAAGTCGATTCTGGGGGGACGTGTGTAGTGGCTATCGCTGGCTATATGGTGATGGCTATCGCTGAGTTTTCACAATCGCCTTGCACCTATCAAGGACGCGGAGCGATCACCATGCCGGGCTCGTCCAGGACGCCCGGGCAGGCCCGCGCTCAACTTGCCAGGCCTCGGTCGGGACGCCCGGGCATGCCCGGGCAGGCTGGCCCTCAACTTGCCAGGCCGCAGCCAGGACGCTCGGCCACGCCCCCTCTCGCCTTTCCTGGGCAAACGCTCCGGGATAATGTGTGTATATATATTGCTGCCCGATAAACGGGCTTTAGAGAGTACCTGAGTGTTTTGTTTGAATAAAGCAACTCGGACGAATTCCAGCTTTTTGTCGCGTCCATACTTCCGATCGACGTGGGAGCCCGAGCTCCTTCAATACTAGTATTCTATGGTGATGGTTCACAAGTACATGTACATAGTGTTTTGGTATTGTAAATCTTTATACTAGTATTCTATGGTGATGGTTCACAAGTACATGTAAATATTGTTTTGGTATTGTAAATCTTTATACTAGTACTCTGTGGTGAGGGTTCACAAGTACATGTACATATTGTTTTGGTATTGTAAATCTTTATACTAGTACTCTGTGGTGAGGGTTCACAAGTACATGTACATATTGTTTTGGTATTGTAAATCTTTATACTAGTACTCTGTGGTGAGGGTTCACAAGTACATGTACATATTGTTTTGGTATTGTAAATCTTTATACTAGTACTCTGTGGTGAGGGTTCACAAGTACATGTACATATTGTTTTGGTATTGTAAATCTTTATTCTAGTACTCTGTGGTGAGGGTTCACAAGTACATGTACATATTGTTTTGGTATTGTAACCAGGGCACAGGTTTCAAGATAGAATTATCATTTCTGTTACAATTCAAGTAGCCTTGGAACTATGCAGCATTTCTCATGCTAAGCACTATTAAATCATGGCATTATTGTAACCCTCCAAAAGCTAATCAGATAATGATCATTATGAATAATAAAATGGCAGCTATAAATGTAATGCTTCTGACTTGTTTTCTTGCAATGTGTTCTTATTCATCAATCATTATGAAAAACCTGGGTCTTATTCCCCCACCGCCCCCTCCACTCCAACTCCAAGCCAATCATTGTGAAGATATTCATGTTCTGCCAACAAATGCATCGACCTACAGTTTTTACTTCAAGTTGCTTAAGCATTAAAAATAAATTAGAATAACAAATAATAATGACATTTTTCCTTCTTCAATTTGCAAGTCCAAATCACAAATGGAATATCCAAATCACTAAGTTTACAATTCTGTACAAGTCATAAATTGGTGTTACTCAAGATTCCTCAATAAGCAAACTCCGTGGATGAGAATTACGGTGTATTTCCTTCTTTTATTTTTCCCCAAAAACCCAAATGTATACCCACAATGCTAAATGCCAAGCTGGGACATGATTTGCTGTTGGGATATTTTTTTGACTGAATTTACAAAGGTTGTCCATCACTGAGATAAAGCACATTTGGTTCATGAGAATTACAAATGACAATTTGTATCTGGCCAATAAAAACAAAACTTTGCATTTGCACTTGATTACTATCTTTTTGTTATAATATGTATTCTTTACCTTTTTGCCAGCGAGATTACAGGTCACCAATTGGAACAAAGGGTACATCTCATTTGAATTTTAAAGTAAGAAAGCTTTTCAGTTTATGTACACTTTAAAACTATATCCACAAATCCAAAACAAATCGCACACAATGAAGGCAAGGTATAAACCAGGAGCAATTTCCACAGGGGGAGTGGAAGCTTTAGCTCCTCCTCCCCACCCCCCTCTCTCCACCTACAAAAAACAGACAACCAAACAACCCAGACTGAAATAAAACAAGTGCCAGGTTTTTTAATCTAAAAAAATGGTTGATATGAGATTGCTTTTCAAGCTTTTAAAGATATTTTTGGTGACCAGATTTTTGGGTCACTTTTTTAAACTTTTCAATTAGTCCAAATAATTGGGCACACCCAGCAAGGGAATAAACAAATAGTAAAGGAAATTAAGAGAGAGAGAGAGAGAGAGAGAGAGAGAGAGAGAGAGAGAGAGAGAGAGAGAGAGAGAGAGAGAGCGAGAGAGAGAGAGAGAAAGGTGGAGGTGACACTGAAATCAGCAAGTTGGGTTAATAGGAAGGTTTGACGGGGGTTAGGATCATGGGTCAGGATGTGGGGCGACAGGAGGTGGCGATGAACTGCCTGCTTGAAGCCCCTTAGAAGGATTCGGAGTGAACGGCCTCTGGAAGGCAGTTCTATAGGCGAGAGAAGCGAGGAACAAATGATTAGAGGTGGACAGTCAGTTGGGATTTTGGATGTTTAACCAGGAGATGGATACTGGAACAATGAGTGCAACGTGTAGTAGCTAGAGAGGGTCAGAGGACAGCGGAACCAGAAGGTGCAATATTGGAAGCATGGTAGAGCTGGGTTTGAGACCATGGGCACTGATGTCATATGGGTCCAATGCTGAAGCAAGGTCAAAGCTGCATTGCAATTCCTCTACCTTATCGGGTGAGGGCTACACAGATTTCAGGAGACATTTGGTACGAGGGGGTAAGATGGGGACAGACCAAGATGGTTTGGGTGCACGAAATTTAGAGGCAAACAGAATTTAGACATTCTGCCTTATTTCGGAGACAGTCTTCAGTAATGCCGTTTGAGGTGAGGGCTTTGTGAGTTTTTAAGTAAACTGACTCATGGAAATCATCCAACAGGTGAGAAAAGAGGGGTGTGAAATAATTGAGGTGAGCATTGAGTTGAGGTTTGAGCAGGGTGATAAGAAAAGGGTTAAAACCTGTACTATAAGAGAATTGTTTGTCTGACTGTGTGTGTGTCACCACTTTTCTCAGAGATGGCTGAACGGATCTTTGTCAAACTTTCAGAGGTTCATCAGTGACTGCCAGGGAGTGTTCTAGGCAAAAAGTCAAAGAAAATGTTGCATTTTTGGATTTAAAAACACCTAAAACAAGCGTTACGCCTCGGTCCCCCATCGGTGAAGTGATGTGAGTTGACAAAGTGGAAGACGCAAGGCGGCCATCTTGGATTTTGATGTGGCGACCCAATTTTCAATAGCGTTCTTCCTTATGTATAGATACACCCACACACCAGATTAGAAGTTAGTAGTTCGTTTATATTTCAAGATATTTCGCTCACATGGTTCAGACATATATATGGTGGCGGCCGTCTTGGATTTTGATGTGGCGACCCAATTTGCAATAGCGTTCTTCCTTATGCCTAGATACACCCACACACCAGATTAGAAGTTGGTACTTCGCTTATTTTTCAAGATATTCCACTCACAAGGCTGACATACATGGCGGCGGCCATCTTGGATTTTGACGTGGCGACCCAATTTTCAATAGCGTTCTTCCTTATGCGTAGATACACCCACACACCAGATTAGACGTTAGTAGTTCGTTTATTTTTCAAGATATTTCGCTCACAAGGTTCAGACATATATATGGTGGCGGGCATCTTGGCGTTTGACGTGGCGACCCAGTTTTCAATGGCGTTCTTCCTTATGCCTAGTTGCACCCACACACCAAATTAGAATTCGGTCCTTCGCTTACTAAGCACGCACGCATGTCCGCAAGCACAGACGGATGGACGGACGCACGCACGCACGCACGCACGGACGGACGGACGCACACACGGACGGAGAGGAAAACCATAGTCCCCCTTTCGCTCCCGCGGTGCGACGGGGGACAAAAAAACCCCGCCCTATAGTGCCTACGTCTTTGTAGCTACTAGTGGGCCTGTTGGTCAATTGGACCAAATTTTCATAGGTCTTCATGGCCATGTAGCAGACATGCCTGCTGTAGCGCTTGAGCATTAGCTTGTCTTTCCCAAAGCCCCGTGAGGTGGGGGGAAGGGAGAGGGTGGTTATACATTCGTTATTATTATTGCCAAATGATACTAATATTATTATTGCTGTTAAAGCGCGGCGTTACGCGCGCTGCTTGTGAGCAAGGAGGAAGCGGACAAGCGGTAACATATAAACGTCTTTATTGTAAGACTACACTGTAACACTGAACTCCTCCGGGCTGGTCGCCCGGTGTATATCATGAGGCCACGCCTGCCCCTCGGGCGTGGCCACCGCCCACTTGGTGCGTGGAATGATGTCACCACGCCAGTGGGCTTTTGTGTCCGCCACACGCGCCCCCCCAGAATTCCCGCGCACCTGGAGGGCCAGTTTGCGGGGCAGACGAATGACCCGGCCGAAGCGCCCCCTGGCGATCGGCGGCGTCCGGGGTGCAGGGATACCAGGTGGGATGCCCCTGGCTGCCCCTGGGATGGGTGCAGGACCGGGGGGCGCCGTGGCGGCGGGGCTGGGCGGTGCCGGGGGTCCGCCCGCAGGAGGGCGGCCCCGACGTGGGGGTCGGGCCACTGGCGGTGGATGGTCCACATCGAGGTGGGCCGGCTTGAGGCGGTCTACCGAAACGCGGTCAGGAGTACCGCCAATGTCCAGGGTGAAGTGCTTCGCCCCGGTCTCCAGCACGCGGAAAGGCCCGTCGTACGGGGGCCGCAGTGGTGTCCGATGGGCATCGTGGCGGACGAAGACGTACTCCGCCGTGCGAAGCTCCGGGGCGACGTGCGTCGGTGGGTGCCCGTGGCATGCCGTTGGCACCGGGGCGAACCTCTGGGCAGTCTCTTGCAGAGCGGAGCGCTGCTGTGCCGCGGACCATGGTGCCGTGGAGTCGGGGAGGAACTCGCCCGGCACCCGCAGCGGTTGCCCGAAGACCAACTCCGCCGCGGATGCGCGCAGGTCCTCCTTGGGCGCCGTCCGGAGGCCCAGCAGGACCCAGGGGAGCCTGTCGACCCAGCCGCCGTCGCGGAGGGTGGCCCGGAGCGCGGCCTTCAATGAGCGGTGAAATCGCTCACACAGGCCGTTAGCCTGGGGGTGGTAGGCCGTGGTTCGGTGCAGCCGGACCCCGAGCCCCTGCGCAACCGCCCCCCAGAGCTCCGAGGTGAACTGGGGGCCGCGGTCGGATGAGATGTCTGAGGGGGCGCCGAACCGGGCGACCCAGGTGGCGATGAAAGCCTGCGCGACATCGGCCGCCGTTGTCGACGCCAAGGGCACGGCCTCCGGCCACCGGGTGGTGCGGTCCACCATGGTGAGGACGTAGGTGAAACCCCGCGAGGGGGGCAGAGGTCCCACCAGGTCCACGTGGACGTGGTCAAACCGGCGTTCCGGCACCGTGAACGGGGCCAACGGGGCCTGGGTGTGCCGGTGCACCTTGGCGCGCTGGCACGCGAGGGACGTCCTGGCCCAGCCGCGGACGGCCTTCCGGAGGCCATGCCAGACGAACTTGTCGGCGATCAGCCTTTGGGAGGCCCTCGCGCCCGGGTGGGACAGGCCGTGGATGGCGTCAAACACCTGGCGCTGCCAGCCCGCTGGCACAATGGGGCGAGGACGCCCGAGGGAGACGTCGCACAAGAGGGCCGCGCCCGCGCCGTCGAACGGCACCTCGGTGACGCGGAGGCCCGTGACGGCGGTCCGCAAGGCCTGGACGTCGGGGTCAGCGGCCTGGTCCGCTGCCATCCGGGCATAGTCGATGCCGAGGTGGACTGCGTGGGCGACGGCCCGGGAAAGGCAATCCGCCACCGGGTTGTCCTTCCCCGCGACGTGCTGGATGTCCGTCGTGTACTCGGACACGGCCGAGAGGTGACGCTGCTGCCGGGCCGACCACGGCTCGGTGACCTTGCCCATCGCGAAGATCAGCGGCTTGTGGTCGACGAAGGCAGTGAACGCCCGGCCCTCGAGCAGATGGCGGAAGTGCCTGACCGCCAAGTGAAGTCCGAGCAACTCGCGGTCGAAGGTACTGTAATGGCGTTCGGGCGGGCGAAGCTGCCGGCTAAAGAACGCCAGCGGTTGCCAAGCTCCACGCACCCATTGCTCGTGCACCGCGCCCACCGCGTAGTCCGAGGCATCGGTGGTGAGGGCGATCGGTGCATCGGGCGCCGGGTGCGCGAGCATGGTGGCGTTAGCCAAGGCGAGCTTCGCGCCCGTGAACACCGTGTCCATCTGCTCGGTCCAGGTAACGTCGCCTTTGCCCGGCTTACCTCGGAGAGCTTCGTGCAGGGGGCGCAGGAGCTGGGCGATACGGGGCAGGAACCGATGGTAAAAGTTCACCATGCCCAGGAACTCCTGCAGCCCTCTGATCGTGCGGGGGCGCGGAAACCCCTTCACCGCCTCCACCTTGGCCGGCAGGGGGACGGCGCCGTGCCTGGTGACACGGTGCCCCAGAAAATCGATTGTGGCGGCGCCGAACCGGCACTTTGCGGGGTTCACAATCAGGCCATGCTGGCCCAGGCGTTCGAAGAGCGTGCGGAGGTGGCGTAGGTGCTCTTCGCGGGACGCGCTGGCGACGAGGATATCGTCCAGGTAGACGTAGACAAAATCCAAGTCGCGCAGGACGCTGTCCATCAGTCGCTGGAACGCCTGAGCCGCATTCTTCAGACCGAAGGGCATGCGCAGGAACTCGAAGAGTCCGAATGGCGTGATGACCGCCGTCTTCGGGACGTCCTCCGGCCTGACGGGGACCTGATGGTAGCCGCGTATGAGGTCCACCTTCGAGAAGAAGGACCTGCCCGCCAAACGGGCGGAAAAGTCCTGAATGTGGGGGACGGGGTAGCGGTCGGGAGTCGTGGCGTCATTGAGACGGCGATAGTCCCCGCACGGTCGCCATCCCCCGCCGGGCTTCGGCACGATGTGCAGCGGCGACGCCCAAGCGCTCTCTGAGCGCCGAACGATGCCGAGTCGCTCCAGGGTAGCGAACCCCGCTTTTGCCACCGCCAGCTTCGTCGGCTCGAGGCGGCGTGCCCGGGCGTAGACCGGTGGCCCGACGGTGGGGATGTGATGGGCCACCCCGTGCTTGACGGCCCCCGCCGAGAAGGTGGGCCGCGTGAGGGCCGGGAAGCCGGCGAGGAGGCGGGTGAATGCGTCCGCTGCCGGAAGCGTACAGACCAACGTGGCCGGAACCGAATCGTTCGGCAAGCCGCTTGGCAAGCCGCTCGTTGAGCTGGGCAACGCACACGCGAGCGAGCTGAACGTCTCGGCCTGGACAAGCCGTCTGCGCTTGACGTCGACCAGGAGCCCATTAGCGCACAGGAAGTCCGCGCCAAGCAGTGCCATGGGCACGTCGGCGGTGACGAACGTCCATCGGAAAACCTGCCCTCCAAACCGCAGAGAGAGGCAGCGTTTTCCGTACGTACGGATGGGCGTCCCGTTCGCGGCAAGCAGCGCGGGGCCCCCACCCGCGGCGTGCTTGTCTGACGTGCCGGCGGGAATGACACTCACCTGCGCTCCCGTGTCGCACAGGTAACGGCGCCCGGAGAAGGTGTCCGTTATGAACAGCAGGCTGCTCGAACGGCCGGCGCTCATCGCCACAATTGAGCGCCGGCCCGGGCATTTCCCGACCCGTTGAAGGAGCACGGCGGATGACACCGCCGAGCTTCGTGGCCGAACTTGGCGTGGAACCAGCACCAGGTGGTGGAGCTGGAGGAGCGCGGCTGGCTCCGCCAGGCCGGTGGAGTCGACGGGTTTCCCCGCGGTGGCGGTTTTCGCCGCGGCGGTGGGCGGGGCGTGGCGGCGTTCACGAGATGCGTATCAGCATGCTGCTGAACTTCAGCGTGCTGTAGAAGATGATGCTGTGGAACATCAGCGTCGAAGGCCGTGACGGCCACGCCAACGCTCGCCCGCGTGTCCGAAGCGGCGAAGTACTTGTCCGCCTCGGCCGCCAATGCTCGGGGTTCCGTTAGCCCGGTCCCGGCCAACGCGAGGCGAACCTGCGCTGGAAGTTGGCGACGGAAAAGCGCCCGGAATAGCGAACCGGGGGCTTCGTCGCCCAACAGTGACAGCATATGGTCCATTCGGACCGACGGGCGCGTCTCACCGAGCTCGGGGAGATCCAGGAGGCGGTCGGCCCGTGCGTCGTCCGTGAGGCTGAACGTGGCTAGGAGTAGCCGCTTGAGTGCCTCGTACTTGTGGCCGTCCGGTGGGTGGCGAAGGACGGACACAACTCGAGCGGCCGTGCCGGGCCCGAGGGAGGCGACGACGTGGCAGTAGCGCGTGTCATCGCCGGTGAGGTGCCGAAGCTGAAATTGGGCTTCGGCCTGGACGAACCAGACTTCGGCCTGAGCCTCCCAAAATTCCGGAAGTTTGACGAAGGCGGCCATGGCGATGGCGTCGCGTGTGGAAGGATCGCTCCAGCAGATCCAACGTCGAGGGTCACCAGTAAAGCGCGGCGTTACGCGCGCTGCTTGTGAGCAAGGAGGAAGCGGACAAGCGGTAACATATAAACGTCTTTATTGTAAGACTACACTAACACTGAACTCCTCCGGGCTGGTCGCCCGGTGTATATCATGAGGCCACGCCTGCCCCTCGGGCGTGGCCACCGCCCACTTGGTGCGTGGAATGATGTCACCACGCCAGTGGGCTTTTGTGGCCGCCACACTGTAATATTATAAGTATTAATATATGTTTTATTACACGGCAGTTAATTGTATTAATTAATAACTCGTATAGTTAAAATGGGGTTTATTAAAAGTAATGAATACAGGGAAAGGGGGTGACAGGATGTTAAAAATAGTATGGAACAAACCAACAGTCGACAGGCAGATGGGGTTGATGGGACATGCAAATTTATGTATATAGTGTGGCGGACACGAAAGCCCACTGGCGTGGTGACATCATTCCGCGCACCAAGTGGGCGGCGGCCACGCCCGAGGGGTAGGCGTGGCCTCAGGATATACACCGGGCGCGCAGCCCGGAGCGCGCCAGTGCTACAGTGACCTCTTGTGAATAAAGACTCTTTTGTTTAACCGCGTTGTCCGCTTCCTCCTTGGTAGCAAGTAAGCGCGCGTAGCACCGCGCTTTAATTGGTGACCTCCGACGTTCTGGTCAGCCGTCGCTGACCACCCGACATGGCAACCAACGCGGTAGCAATGAAGCTCCCCGAGTTCTGGGAAGCTCAGGCGGAGATCTGGTTCCTGCAGGCCGAAGCCCAGTTCAGGCTTCGACGCATCACGGCAGATGAGACACGCTACTGCCACGTGGTCGCCTCCCTCGGGGCCGGCGCGGCCGTCCGCGTCGTGTCGGTCCTGAGGAACCCACCGGCCCACGACAAGTACGAGGCGATCAAGCGCCTCCTCCTCGCCACGTTCGGCCTCACAGTCGACGCACGGGCCGATCGCCTCTTGGACCTCCCCGAGCTCGGTGACACGCGACCGTCGGTCCGAATGGACCATATGCTGTCGCTCATGGGCGAGGAAACCCCGAACGCTCTAAAAAAAAAAAAACGCTCTATTCCGGGCGTTATTTCGACGCCAGCTGCCAGCACGAGTCCGCCTCGCGTTGGCCGGTGCCGCGACGACGGAACCCCATGCGTTCGCGACCGAGGCCGACAAGTTCTACGCGGCTTTGGACACGCAGGCGAGTTTTGGTGCGGCCGTAGCGGCTCCTGAGCCCGAACCTCCTGCGGGTGCCCACCCCTGCTCCGAGGGGCGCCTCGTGGCGGCCTCCACGCCCCGCCCACCACCACCGCGGAAACCGCGGCCTCCGGCTTCGCCGCAATCCTGGTGCCATTTCCACGCTAGGTTCGGCCACGAGGCTCGGCAATGTCACCCGCCATGCTCATTCGGCAGGTCGGGAAACGCCCGGGCCGGCCCTCGGTAGTGGCACTGAGCGCCGGCCGATCAAACAGCCTCCTATACATAACGGACACCTTGTCCGGGTGCCATTACCTGTGCGACACGGGAGCGCGGGTGAGTGTCGGTCCTGCCGGTACGTCCGACAAGCAAACCGCGGGCCGAGATCCGGCGCTGCTTGCGGCCAATGGTACGTCTATACGCACGTACGGAAAACGCTGTCTCTCTCTGCGGTTCGGAGGGCAGGTTTTCCGTTGGTCATTCGTTACGGCCGACGTGCCCTTGGCACTGCTTGGCGCGGACTTCTTATGTGCTAATGGATTACTGGTGGATGTAAAGCGCAGAAGGCTTGTCCAGGCTGAGACGTTCAGCTCGCTCGCGTGCGCGCTGCCCGGCTCGTTGAGCAGCTCACAGAGCGGCTCATCGAGCGGCTCGCCGAGCGGCTTGCTGAGCGGTTCAGTTCTGGCCAGGTACATCTGTACGCTTCCGGCAGCGGACGAATTCGCCCGCCTCCTCGCGGGTTTCCCGGCCCTCACGCGGCCCACTTTCTCGGTGGGGGCCGTCAAACACGGGGTGGAACACCACATCCCCACCGCCGGGCCACCGGTCTACACCCGGGCACGCCGCCTCGAGCCGACGAAGCTCGCCGTAGCTAAAGCGGAGTTCGCTATGCTGGAGCGGCTCGGCATCATGCGGCGCTCCGAGAGCGCGTGGGCGTCCCCGCTCCACATCGTGCCCAAGCCCGGCGGGGGATGGCGACCGTGCGGGGACTACCGGCGCCTCAACGACGCCACCACCCCCGACCGCTACCCCGTCCCCCACATCCAGGACTTCTCCGCCCGGTTGGCGGGGATGTCCTTCTTTTCAAAGGTGGACCTCGTACGCGGCTACCATCAGGTTCCTGTCAGGCCGGAGGACATCCCGAAGATGGCTGTCATCACGCCATTTGGGCTTTTCGAATTTCTTCGGATGCCCTTCGGTTTGAAAAATGCGGCTCAGGCGTTCCAGCGCCTAATGGACAGTGTCTTGCGCGGCTTGGATTTTTTGTACGTTTACCTGGACGACATCCTCGTCGCCAGCGCATCACGCGAAGAGCACCTTCATCACCTCCGCACGCTCTTCGAACGCCTGGGCCAGCATGGCCTCATCGTGAAGCCCGCCAAGTGCCGGTTGGGCGTCACCGGCATCGACTTTTTGGGGCACCGCGTCACCAGGCACGGGGCCGTCCCCCTACCGGCCAAGGTGGAGGCGGTGAAGGGGTTTCCGCGCCCCCGCACGATCAAGGGGCTCCAGGAGTTCCTGGGCATGGTAAACATTTACCATCGGTTCCTGCCCCGCATCGCCCAGCTCCTGCGCCCCTTACACGAGGCCCTTCGAGGGAGCCGGGCAAAGGTGACGTTACCTGGACCGAGCAGATGGACGCGTCGTTCTCGGGCGCGAAGCTCGCCTTGGCCAACGCCACCATGCTCGCGCACTCGGCGCCGGATGCACTGATCGCCCTCACCTCCGACGCCTCGGACTACGCGGTGGGCGCGGTGTACAAGCAATGGGTGCGTGGTGCCTGGCAACCGCTGGCGTTCTTCAGCCGGCAGCTTCGCCCGCCCGAACGCCGTTACAGTACCTTCGACCGCGAGTTGCTTGGGCTTCACCTGGCGGTCAGGCACTTCCGCCATCTGCTCGAGGGCCGTGCGTTCATGGCCTTCGTCGACCACAAGCCGCTGGTTTTCGCGATGGGCAAGGTCGTCGAGCCGTGGTCGGCCCGACAACAGCGTCACCTCGCGGCCGTGTCCGAGTACACGACGGACATCCGGCACGTCGCGGGAAAGGACAACCCGGTGGCCGATTGCCTTTCCCGGGCCGTCGCCCACGCAGTCCACCTTGGCATCGACTATGCCCGGATGGCGGCGGACCAGGCCGCCGACCCCGGGGTCCAGGCCCTGCGGACCGCCGTCACGGGCCTCCACGTCACCGAGGTGCCCTTCGACGGCGCGGGCACAGCCCTCGTTTGCGACGTCTCCCTCGGGCGGCCTCGCCCCATCGTGCCCGCAGGCTGGCAGCGCCAGGTTTTTGACGCCATCCACGGCCTGTCCCACCCGGGCAAGGAGGCCTCCCAGAGGTTGGTCGCCGACAAGTTTGTCTGGCATGGCCTCCGGAAGGCCGTCCGCGGCTGGACCAGGATGTGCCTCGCGTGCCAGCGCGCGAAGGTGCACCGGCATACCCAGGCCCCATTGGCCCCGTTTACGGTGCCGGCACGTAGGTTCGACCACGTGCACGTGGACCTGGTGGGACCTCTGCCCCCCTCGCGGGGTTTCACCCATGTCCTTACCATGGTGGACCGCACCACCCGGTGGCCGGAGGCCGTGCCTTTGGCGCCGACGACGGCGGCAGACGTCGCGCAGGCGTTCATCGCCACCTGGGTCGCCCGGTTCGGCGCCCCCTCGGACATCTCGTCCGACCGCGGCCCCCAGTTCACCTCGGAGCTCTGGGCCGCGGTTGGGCGGGGGCTCGGAGTCCAGCTGCACCGAACCACAGCCTACCACCCCCAGGCCAACGGCCTGTGCGAGCGGTTCCACCGCTCGTTGAAGGCCGCGCTCCGGGCCACCCTCCACGACGGCGGCTGGGTCGACAGGCTTCCCTGGGTCCTGCTGGGCCTCTGGACGGTGCCCAAGGAGGACCTGCGCGCATCCGCGGCGGAGTTGGTCTTTGGACAACCGCTGCGGGTGCTGGGCGAGTTCCTTCCCGACCCCACGGCACCTTGGTCCACGGCGCAGGAGTGCTCCGCGCTGCAGGAGACCGCCCGGAGGTTCTCCCCGGTGCCGACGGCGCACCACGGGCACCCACCCACGCACGTCGGCCCGGAGCTTCGCACGCGGAGTATGTCTTCGTCCGTCACGACGCCCACCAGACACCACTGCGGCCCCCGTACGACGGGCCTTTCCTCGTGCTGGAGACCGGGGTGAAATACTTCACCTTGGACATCGGCGGTACTCCCGACTGCGTCTCGGTGGATCGACTCAAGCCGGCCCACCTCGACGTGGACCACCCACCGCCGGTGGCTCGTCCCCCGCGTCGGGGCCGCCCCCCGGCACCGCCCAGCACCGCCGGCATGCCGCCCCCCGGTCCGGCACCCATCCTGGGTACAGCCGGGGGCATCCCAGCTGGCATCCTTGCACCCCGGACGCCGCCGGTCACCAGAAGGCGCTTCGGCCGGGTCATCCGTTTGCCCCGCAAACTGGCCCTCCAGGTGCGCGGGAATTCTGGGGGGGCGCGTGTGGCGGACACGAAAGCCCACTGGCGTGGTGACATCATTCCGCGCACCAAGTGGGCGGCGGCCACGCCCGAGGGGTAGGCGTGGCCTCAGGATATACACCGGGCACGCAGCCCGGAGCGCGCCAGTGCTACAGTGACCTCTTGTGAATAAAGACTCTTTTGTTTAACCGCATTGTCCGCTTCCTCCTTGGTAGCAAGTAAGCGCGTGTAGCACCGCGCTTTAATAGGAGATAAATTACCAAAGCCTAACCCAAGCAACTAGGGCACCAAAAATAAATACTGGAACTCACACAACAATGGGGAATGAGCTGAGACTTGAGCAAGGCATGGGCTAGTTGTGGGTCCAGTCTGGCCCATGCAGGTTGTTACACAGAGCTCGTGTGGCATATGGTGAGAGGATGGCGATGAGTAAAGGTATAACAATGAGGAGAGGGATGCTGCCTTTGCAAAGTTCAGATTCCCACCCCAACTGGAAACTCCAACACAAACTGACACATGGTCACGGCTCTTGTAAATTGTGGGACTCCCTTCATGAACGGTGGGTCCCTATCATTGGCTGCCCGTGGCTGTGGGCGTGCCAATTTCTTGGGCCATCCCGCCTTCATAAATAAGTCTTACACCCCCTCTCCAAGGCTCCGCAGCTGACTTTGTCATCACGGCCTGCGGTGTGCTGGCCAAACAGTCCCTGTTGATTCCTCTAAAGGTGCAATGCACTTTCCAATTGCACCTTTGTGCCAAAGTCCTCACCTGGCCTGACTCGAAAACAGGAGATTTTACACGACAAACTTACTCTGTACTGTCTTATAAATAATGAACACTCACTGTCTCCTCAGTGCACGTTATACAATAGAACTTACTCTGGCATTTCCCCTTTTACTAGAGGAATCTAACCTTCACGGACATACTGACCACTATTTTTAATACAACCGAGCTATGGACCCACTCTTCCCCTTTCCACGTAACAATACTTCAGAGAGGTGTGTGACCATGAAACACAGTTGTGCTCTGCTACATTCTTGTGAACTGAAATCCACCTATATGAGAAAGTGATGTATTTCGTACATACCCTATGACACTTTATGGGGTTTGGTTTTCAAACCATCCATGATCCATGTGAACCCCATACCAATTGCCTTGAGTCATGTAGGTGAGCAAACAGGAATTCCTTCAAAAGTTAGTCTTGTACAGGTTCCTTTTTGTTTTTGTCTGACGGTGTTTCGTGTTTGAAAAACTTTTTCAATGCTCTAATAAAATTTCAGAGCCACTTATAGGTTTTGATAAATCGTCAGCTGCTTATAATCGATTGCCTGGGTGTATGATCTCTTTCTCCCTCTCTCTCTCCCCAATGGTCCTAAGCCCAAATCTATCTTTCATGACTACAGACCTACTGATGTACATTCAACTGATGATTGGATAAGTGCTCTAGACGTTTTACCTCTCTGCTTTTGAAGCATAAGCCATGCCATTACTCATGCCATGAATTGTATGAAAGTAAGCTTGTAGGATCAGTTAAATGTTGAGAGAGAATGTTCAGGTGAGAGACTCCTACTTGCACCATTTAATCGAACAGATCTAACTGTGCACTTCATGTGCTGCAAGGTGGCATTCCCATGTGCATGCACACTTTGATACTCAATATAGCACAACAACAAGGTGCAGCAATATTATAATGTAAGAATTTCATGATCATGTGGGACCTATTTCCTCCAAATCTGCAACCCAGTCGATGACCTGACACAGATGAACTGTGATCATTTTTGCTTTTTTGTCTTTGACCTTTTGAATTTCTCACCAAAGTCCTTCCACATACATTGGAGTAACAAAATATTCAATAATTAAGTAGATTATTAAAATAGCGCATTGCTATTTGATAGAACTCCCTCTTTTCGGTTGGATAGCTCAGTTTGTATTGAACATTCAATCACCAGTTTCTCTCGTCATGGCAGGAGCTCGGAGATATTTTATCAGAGGATATTAACTTATGGATGAATGTATTCGACATTTCAGAATCAAACAAAATTAAATCAATGTCAACGAATTGTCCTCGTATGGGGAAAGAAAAAAACCAAACAACCTTTGTAATAAACCAGTACATGACAATACATGATATTGCTTCTTTGTAAGTAAAGAGAAACAAAAATGTGTTTCTCCCTCTAAATGTGTTACCTCTTAGACTCTCCGAATGTAGCTGCAGGTGAACATCAATGCATGATGTTACCAGCTGTACCGTTGAATCATGTTGGTGTCGGATAACTATGACGTCATCATCCACTGGAGGAATTGCACTTCACCATTCGCACGGTTAATTCTGGGTGTTGCACTGTAACAATGACCTGTGCAAGGCTTTCTTCCTCTCTCTTTATTCCTATCTTCTAATTACCCTATCCTCTTGCCCTGCTCCCCTCTCATTATCTCACCTCCCCTCCTCATCCCCATCCAGTAATCTCTCCCTTCTCCTCCCATCCTGCTGACCCTTCACTCTGATGTTCCCTCTCCCCATATGCCCTTCTCTTTCTCCATCTCTCCTGAGTGCCTGTGATCTAGATGAATGAAAGATGATTTACAGTTCCTGATGATAGAGTCGAGGTTAGAATATTGCCTGAGGTAATGATGAGATTTCATATAAAAAAAATACCATTTGAGTTGTGCAGATGTGTACTGTATGTGCATGATCGCTCATATTCATGAGGGAACTGCTGGTGGTTACAGGTGTAGCGGTAGAATAGTGAGTATCGAAGCAAGCTCATTGTTATAGGAAGCTAATCATTATGGCTGAACCCCAGGCATCTAGACCTTATGGAACAATAAGATAAACTGCATAAAATTTTAGGTCACTGCCACAGGTCACTGCAGAGCACACAGGGTCTACCAACACCCTTCTGGTGAAACTGTAGCAGCATAATTTTGCCTTTGATTAGATAATCATGTTTTCACAGATCCCCCTGCAACCTGAATGAGCAGGCAGACATTCGCGGAATTGTCAGCGGTATCTGCAGCGGAATTTCCCACAACATGTCTTGCACATGCACCTGACTAGTTCCAGGAGTTGCTATGGGGCAGGATCTAAGTCATTTGGAATCGGCATAATTCTTCCCTTGCACACTTTGCATCCCCATGTCCATTGTAACTCCTTTCCACTGATGCATTTGGTGGAATACACAAAGTGAATGCTGCTTCACTGCAGCAGAGGTTATTCGTAACAAGTTGGGGTACACTACCTTTTTACTGACAAGTTCCTGGAATCACTGATGCCTCATTGCATCAAGTTTATTAATCCATTTCCCTTGAACAAAATTATCATGACATTTTCACATGCTGCTATGATGTCTGCTTCGTTTGAACCCCTCATCCCTTTCGGAAAACTTCCGCTTGTTCTTGGAAAAGTTTATTGTCCTTAATGAGTTTAAATCCTATAGCCATTCCATAGTGTAAACCCTAGAGGTTGTGTCGCACCCAAGGAATGCGTGCATAAAAAGATTATTCCTGCAAACATCCTCCCCCAGCACTTTCCTGGCTGCACTGATACTGAGAGCCTTGGTAACGGCTCCACATTTCCGTTCAGGCTATAAAAAATATATCAAATTTGTTCACTTCGGCATGATGCAAAAGGAGAACTAACAGATGCATGTCATCCACAACTACAGACTTGGCATTTAATATGGAATATTTTTTTTTTCTTGACTTGGGTTTACTTTCTGCAGTCGGTATATCAATCTGGTGAGTTTCTTTTACGCTTCGGTGATTTCTTTGTTAAAAGAACAATGTCACTGATTGTCTGTCGCAGCAAGAAGTCAATAACAGGATTATATGTGTTCCCTACCTGGCTCCTTCGTCTCCTTCGTTTCCTTGGGCCTGCTCCCGTGGGTTGGGAGCATTGTTTCACCTCCTCAACCTTGGCCTCGTGCTCGCCTCTCCGCTCCTGCCTGGCATGGCTCTGCAGTACTCCGCCGCAAGGCTCCTTCTGCTCAATACCCGCTCCACCCCATCATGCATCTCTGCCATCAAATCAAATGGACTCCTCCGACGACCCAGGTACATTCACCGTGGCTCCGGTCGTAAGTTTGTATATGTACAATCAGGTCACTCCATCCCCGTCCTCTGGTCGGCTCAGCGCACTCCCACTCATCGTCCCAGCGCACCTAGTCACGGCAACGCACAAAATCGCACCTCCTGCCTGCGAACCCTGGCTAAATCACCTGAATTCATCCCTGCTGTTCAAAACAACATCAAGCTCACCCTGTTCAACACCCGGTCCCTCAACAACAAATGCCTCATCCTCAACGACTACATCCTGGATAACAAACTGGACTTTCTCTGTCTCACCGAAACCTGGCAACAACCACTGGACTACTACACGCTCAACCTCACCACACCCAATGGATATTCCTACGTCAATAAACCACGCTCGGAGGGCCGAGGTGGTGGAATTGCCGTTATCCACCGTCAAGACATCAGGACCAGCCTCATCCCCATCGCCTCATCCTCATCCTTTGAACACCTGGCTTTTAAACTCTCTGGTCGCACGCAGTCAGTCATGGCTGTCGTCTACCGCCCTCCCAAACCACACCCATTATTCCTGTCTGACTTCTCATACTTTCTGACCCAGCTATGTTCCCTCTCCCCCTCAATCCTCCTCCTTGGTGATTTCAATATCCACATGGACTCCACTGACTCCACAATAACCACTGACTTCACTGATTTACTCACCTGCTTTAACCTCACTCAACATGTCAACTTTCCTACGCATATCCGTGGTCACATTTTGGACCTTGTCTGCTCCACTGGATTAATTTTGCACCATCTCTCTGGCTCCGACCTCACCCTCTCTGACCACTTAGCCATCACTATGACCATCAACATCCCCACCCCAACACCAAGACATTATCGCACTATCAACTTCCGTAAGCTAAACGCTCTTTCACCTACCTCATTCTCATCCACCCTCTCTGAAAAAAATGTCCACTTCTCCCTTCATTGACCTCCACACCCCTTCCGACCTCACTGACTACTACAACCACACTCTCTCCTCCTGCCTTGACCAGCTTGCGCCTGTAAAAACCAAAACAGTTTCTTTCACCCATTCTGCTCCCTGGTTTACCCCTGAACTCCGCCTGATGAAAACTCGTGCTCACCAACTTGAAAGACTCCGCAATAAAACAGGTCTCACAGTTCACTCCCAAGCCTACAAGGACCACCTACAACACTACAAAGATGCCCTCTCCCACGCCCGCTCCACCTACTACTCTCAAATTATCCACTCTGGCTCCGGAAACCCAAAAGCACTCTTCTCGACAATAAACAAACTCCTCCGCCCCCTGGACACCACCACCCAGTCATTCACAGTAGACAACTGCATCTCCTTCCTTTCTTTCTTCCAACGCAAAATTGACAACATCTACAACAGCTTGACCACCGCCGCACCCGCTCCCCCTCCAACCACCTGCCCCCCTTATCATGCCTTCCCCTGTCTCAATTCTCCCCGGTCTCCCCTACTGACCTCTCTGAACTCCTCATAGGATTGAAAACTGCCACCTGCACTCTTGACCCCATCCCCTCCAGCTTTGTCAGGGCCTCCCTCCCTGCTCTCTCTCCACTTATCATTGCAACAATAAACTCCTCCCTGTCTACAGGCATCGTCCCACCATCCCTCAAAATTGCTGCTGTTACCCCCATTCTAAAAAAACCTGGTCTAAACCCTGACACCCTAAATAACTTCAGACCCATCTCCAACCTACCCTTTCTGTCAAAAGTTTTGGAACGCGCTGTAGCCGCGCAACTCAAACATCACCTCTCTGCCAATAACCTGTTTAAACATTCCAATCCGGATTCCGCTCCAACCACAGTACTGAAACTGCTCTCCTCAAAATCACCAACGACCTTCTCCTCTCCTCTGACGCTGGCAACCTCAACATTCTCGTCCTCCTCGACCTCAGCGCTGCCTTTGACACCATCGATCACACCATCCTCCTCACCCGACTTGAATCCACCTTTAACGTTACCGGCACTGCCCTCTCTTGGATTAAATCATACCTCTCTGACAGACGCCAGTTCATCTCCATCAATAACTGCAAATCCCCCACTGCTCCCCTCCCCCAAGGTGTCCCCCAAGGTTCAGTTATTGGCCCCCTCCTCTTCATCCTTTACCTGTCCCCCCTCGGTCACTTAATCCGCCGTCATGGTCTCCAATTCCACTGCTTCGCCGATGACATCCAGCTTTTCATCTCCACCAAGTCCGTCTCCACCGACACCCTGCAGTCAGTCGTTGCATTTGGTACACTACCTTCATTACCTATCCTATCCTGACACTACCTATCCTGACAAACTGCATCTCTGAAATAAAATCCTGGCTTCAAATCAACTTCCTCAAACTTAACTGTGATAAATCTGAAATAATCATCATTGGCCCAAAAACGCTCACAAAATCCACCCATAACTTTGCCCTCAACATCGACGGTATCCCAGTATCCACCTCCCCTCTCATCCGGAATCTTGGCGTCATCTTTGACCAAACCCTCTCCTTCGACCAATACACTAAACAGATCACAAAGACAGCCTTCTTTCACCTGAAAAACATCGCCCGTCTCCGCTCATCCCTCTCCTCCACGGCTGCAGAAACCCTCATCCACGCCTTCATCACCTCCCGTCTGGACTACTGCAATAGCCTCCTCTATGGTTCACCCTCAACAATCACCAATAAACTCCAATACATTCAGAACTCCGCTGCCCGTCTACTCACCCATTCCCAGACCCGTGACCACATCACCCCCGTCCTTTACAAGCTTCACTGGCTCCCCATCTCCCAGAGAATCCAGTACAAAATCCTCCTCTTGACCTACAAAGCCCTCCATAACCTGGCCCCATCCTACCTGGCTGACCTCCTCTCCAGACACACTCCCACCTGCAACCTCCGTTCTGCTGGTACCAACCTCCTGACCCCCCCCCATCCGGACCAAATTCAGATCCTGGGCGGACAGGGCCTTCTCCATCGCTGCTCCCACCCTCTGGAACTCACTACCTCGCACCATCAGAGACTCCTCCTCACTCACCACATTCAAAACATCACTCAAGACCCACCTGTTCAGCATTGCATTCAACATTCAACCCACAGCATTTAACCCCTGACTATCACTTCTCCTTCTCCCTCCTTTTGCTTTAAATATTTCCCTATTGATTCTTGTCTTTTTGCAATTGTTGTTTTCATGTTTTGTGATGCATTATGTTTTGCACTCTGTCAAAGCGCCTTTGGGCTTCATGAAAAGCGCTATACAAAATAAATGAATTATTATTATTATATCACAGGTGGCGTGACAAAATTTACGGACAGGTACATTTGACGATTGGCTTCACAATCGGGTATATAAGGGTTGTTGCATTCTGTATTAGTGGAAAACAACTGCTGCACGTCTACAAAAGTTATTGCCGCTTCCCCTGGAGATGGTCCGTCAACTCGACAATGCTGTTTGTCATTTAGTGGTGGCTTTACGAAATTCCGGCATGAAACAGAGTGCTATTGCTCGGCAGTATGGCATCACTCAAGGTCAGGTGTCAAAGATCCTGAAACGAAATGCTCAGAGGGGTGTCCCTTCTCCAATACCGAGGCCAGGACGTCCCCGCAGAACCACAAGGAGGGATGATCGCCAGCTGCACCGGTTAGTCCGCAATGGCCGTACTAAGTCAGCTAATCGGCTTCGGGCTGAGTGGCAGCAACTGACAAATGTGCCTGTATCCAGAAGGCTAGTCAACCAACGACTGGTTCAAGCAGGCTATCGTGCCAGGCGTCCCCTGAGAAAGCCACGTCTGACCAGACAACACCGCCAGCACCTATTGCAGTGGGCCAGAGAGCACCGTCAATGGCAGCCAGGACACTGGAATCACATGATCTTCAGTGACGAGTCTAGATTTCTGGTCTATCGTCAAGATGGCCGCGTCCGAGTGCGCAGACAAGTGCATGAAGCCTACAACGAAGATTGTATAGTGCCAAGAGTCCGAGCTGGAGGTGGTGGGGTGACCGCTTGGGCTGCTTTTCATGCAGGGGGCAAAACTGACCTGGTTGTTGTGAATGGAAACCTGAACCAGTTCAAGCACAGGGCCATTCTGGGAGAAACATTGCTTCCATTTGTTCGTGCAGCCTTTCGAGGAAACTTTGTCTTCCAAGATGACAATGCACGGCCTCATCATGCTCGCATGATCCAACACTTTCTTGCTGACCATGGTGTAGAGCATATGGAGTGGCCTGCCATGTCCCCGGATATGAATCCGATAGAGAACTTGTGGGCATAATTAACGCGTCAAATCGACAACTTGGACCAGCAGCCTGCCTCTGTGCGTGAATTGCAGCAGGCTATTGTAACTGCATGGCAAGCGATTCCTGTCCAAACCTTGACAAATCTCGTGAACAGCATGCCTCAACGTGTACGTGCTCTCCTGAATGGTTGTGGGGGTTACACGAAGTACTGAACTGTAATTTTACTGTCCGTAATCCCAGTCGTAATTTAACTTTTGTTTTTGTTAAAAAAAATTTTGGCTAATGTGCAAAATAAAAAGATACTTCTGGAAAACGCACAGAAGTTTAACACAGTACTGTCCGTGAATTGAGTTCGATATCAGTTTACATCACTTTCAAGGATCAATTTATTTGCTTCGAAATGTCAAATGTGGTTTTTGTTTCTTTTAAAGGTCACATTCACAAAATCTAGAATAATTTCAACATAATTCCAATGAACTTTTGGTTCTAAGTCATCTTGAAAAGTAAGTTCACCCCCACAAAAAAAAAATTCCATATTAAATGCCAAGTCTGTAGTATTACCTCAGGTTTTTTTTTTAACCAGAGTCAATGCACTTTGGACAATCCTTATGCCAGCATCACCTGGTCCATGGCTGACATCACATCCAAACCTGCTCAGTCTATCACTCAGTGGAGCAAGAAATCTTCGTTTGTTTTCTTTGTTTGAAAGAAAACTCCTTTTTCTTCATCTACATTTTGCTAGAGCGGATTTCAAAGCTTTCAGAAGAGTGTTCTTTGTTTTAAAAAAGTTGGGGGATATGTGCAAAGTTCATACTTCAGAAGAAAAGAAGAAGAACCACCTTTAGAGGCCATTTTTCCCCACAGAGCAGGGGTTGGCCTTTTTCGGGCACCTTGGCCCCCTTTTTGAAGCAATGTTTTATGGCCGGATGCCCTTCCTGCCGCCAACCCTGTTAGTCGCCTCTTCCGACACACAGGGAATTACCAGTGAACTGGTGCTCAATTTGCAGACCTCAGAAGGATGACAGGCTGAGTCAACCCCCTGGCGTTAATTCAGCGATCGACCGGGATTCAAACTCAGGATCCTAGGATCCCAAGCCGGCACACCAACCGCTAAGCCAACACCAGGCTATTTCAAACTTCATACTTCAGAGAATGTTCCAAATCATTTGCTTGAGATCCTGTTATTATTAATCTTTGAAATAGAAGAGGAGGATCTATGTGGACCACCTCTCCTAGTTTAACACCAACCTTCGAGTTAAATGTTGTGGCTTGGTCCTTCTTCTTCAATGAATGTTGCAGCACACTTTTCCCTTCCATTTTATCAATGATCGCTTCTCCAATCTCCCTGGCGTTATGAATATGGACTTGGTCTCCAGCTAATACACCATTGACATGTTTTGAAGTGATGCATTTGAATCAATAGGGGACCTCCACACAATGAAGAAGAACAGTTTTTTAGAATCATGATTGTCCCATGTTTTGTTTTCCTTGCTCCTGAGAAGTCGTTATGGTGTTTACTTGTTTCAAATAGTATAGACATAAGCTTCTGTATGGCAACATTGAATTCTGCACAGGATGGTCTGGATAAGCACCACACTTGTCTCTGTGAATCCTCTACTTCTAGTTAGACTGGCAGTTGTCTTTAGACTTCTCATTAACGACTGCTCAATAACTGCAATGTCTGGAGACAGTCCCACCCACAAACGATCTAATCTCCGACCTATGTGTAACCTTTGGATAAATTGCTCGTAAATGTGAGGGCCTGGTGTTGGCTTAGCGGTTAGGCTGCTGGTTTGGGATCCTGAGTTTGAATCCCGGTCGATCGTTGAATTAATGCCAGGGGGGTTGACTCAGCCTGTCATCCTTCCGAGGTGGGCAAATTGAGTACAGCTTGCTGGGATGAATGTGCTGGTGTGTGCCCCGGTTTAGAATAGGTACACTGTATCCCTGTGTGTCGTAAGAGGCGATGAAAGGGTTGGTGTCAGGAAGGACATCTGGCCATAAAAAACATTGCCTCAAAAAGGGAACCATGATGATTATCATGGGGCCCACAAGGCTAAGCCCCGCTCCAGCAGGGAAAATGGCCTTTAAAAAAAAAAAAAAAAAAGGGAAAAATGTGACGATGTGTCTCCAACAGACATGCCATCTTCTGTAGTTACAGGTACAAATACACTACTCACAATAAGTTAGGGATATTGGCAGGTTCTTCGGTGTGGTTGATTTTTTGTATTAATTATGTTAAAAAAAGTTGTTGGTCCAAATTCTATGGTTATTAATGAGTGTGAAAAAACAGCATTCTTGATTTCAATACCCTAACCCTAACCCCTATAAAAAAATTAACTCACTCCCACAATATCCCTAACTTATTGTGAGTAGTGTACTGAGTATACAGATTGCGACCAGAAGCTGCCAAGTATGGGAGCATTTCTTGCATCGTCTCTAGATGAAGTAGCCAGTCTCCTGTTTGTTCTGATCGTATGAAATTCCACACGATGTTGATCATCTCCATGTCTCCGACCCAAAGTTTTGCAGTGCAGCTCTTTGACTGCATTGATTCTGTTTCATCTTCTAATGTTTTTGAAGAGATAGCAGCTCCTCAGAGAGTTATATTCCTTCAACAGTTGTGTTACCCAACAAGAGGTCATCATATAATCTTGCCACAGCTTGAAGTTCATTGGGAAAAGTTATGTATGTTGTCCAGATACAATTGTTTCGTTTGTATCAAAGCAAAACAGGGGCAAATTTGAAAATCTTTAATCACTCTCTTAATTGGTGATGCAAGGTGTGCATCTGCTGCCATCTATTGATCATTGATTAAGGCAGCTAATGCAGAGCTGGCACTACCCACTGCTGTGGATCTGGCTGATCATCTGCCAATGATTGACACCATTACACCGACCGTAAGCCTGGTGTTGGCTTAACAGTTAGGGAGCATGCACTCCGGTGTGGCTCGGGATCCTTGGGTTCTGAGTTCAAATTCTGGTCGGTCATTGAATTAACACCAGGTGGGGTTGACTCAGCCTGCCATCCTTCCGAAGTTGGCGAAATGAGTACCAGCTTGTTGGGATGAATGAGCCATTCGATTGTCCTGCGTAGGAGTTATGCCCCCACCAGGATTGTGCCCAAGAGTCAAGAAACTGCTTCGGCAGCCATGTGCATCTGACGATGTGGGAGTGGACATCATTACACCGACCGTGGCTAATGTGACAACTCTACCACAGTACATTGCACAGCTACAATCTGAAATGGTGGATCTTAAGAAGCTCATCCAGGTGTACCTGCAACGCCAGACGTGCCCATCTTTTGGTACCTCTTGTAAGAACAGAGATGCCAAACCTCGAGCCACCATTTGTGGCCAATGTTCTCTCACGCATAAAGGTATTGGAGTTGTCTTCTACCAGCACAATAGGACACGGAGCTCCACCATCTACAGGAGGTAGATGGTACCACTCCCAGGGACAAACACAACCCTCTTGTGTTATACTTCAATGGAACAGTGATGCCCGTTCATTCCTGCGGCATTCCGTCATACAGTCTTCAACACTTTTCACTCACTTGTGCACCCGGGTATTCGACAACCCAGCGACTCATTACCATGCGCTATGTCTGGCCACTCATCAACGCCGACGTGTGCCATTGGGCCAAGCAAAGTCTTCAATGTCAACACCCTAAGATCCAACGTCATACTGTCGCACCACTCAGTAACTTTTCAACACCAGGTAAGTGTTGTGACAGGGTCCATGTGGATATTGTTGGTCTCCTACCACCTTCAAGTGGGCACCGCTATTTACTCACTTGTGTTGACCACTTCACCCATTGGCCGGAGGCTACACCAATAGCTAACATCACCACACCTGCAATTGCTATGGCCTTTGTCCACACTTGAACCACAAATTTTGGTGTTGCATCAACCATCACTACGTAGTGTGGTAGCCGGTTTTAATCAGCTCTATTTTGCGAGCTGACTCAACTCCTGGGTACCGACCGTCCAACATCCAGCAGCAAACGGTGTGGTGAATCATTTCCACCGCCAACTCAAGTCTTCCCTGAAAGCACATGACAACTCCACACACTGGAATGAATGTCATACTCATGGTCCTGCTTGGTACGTGTGCTGCTCTGAAAGACGACTTTGGATGCTCCACTGCAGAGCTAGTGTACGGTGCACCACTTTGTCCGCCAGGAGAATTATTCTCAGTATCCGATGACGCCTTGCCCGTAGCCAACTAACTTTGTGCAGCCATACAGGGCTTCCGGGCACCACCAACACGTATGCCAACACGTATGCCTCCGGGCACCACCAACACGTATGCCTCTGGGCACCACCAACACGTATGCCTTTGTCATGCTCGGTTTTTATTCCCCAGGAATTTTCTACATGCACCCACGTATTTGTACAGTGTGGTGCTGTCAGGAAAGCCTTTCAGCAACAATATGACGGATCCTACAAAGTTCTACAATGCTCCGAGAAGACCTTCATACTCAATATTAACGGTGGTCGTCAGACAGTCCCCATAGATTGCTTTAGGCCAGCTTTTGTTGATGCGGCACAAGAGCTGACCGTCTCATTGGCCAATGGGTTGACACAGGGTCGGCGTCATGGGGGGGGGCATTCGCGGGCCATGGCCCCCCCAAATGAGTTATTGTGCCCCCCCGCCCCCACCCGCAGGCCAAGCCTTTGGCGCCAAACTTTGCGTTTTATTAATTAATTTATATTTATCATATTAAAAGTGAAAATCTTTTCGCTAAATGAAATGAAATAAAAACAAAAATAAGAAAAGAAAAACACACACCCAGTTGGTCATATTTGCATCAGGTCACATTTGAGGAAGTAATATGCTCATTGACGAGGAGTTTAATAAGGTGTGGGACATGGCCACGGCTGCCAGCGCATCACTGAGACCCGCGATCCCCAAACGGAGACGCAAAGCGAACACAAATATGGATGAGTATGTCGTTATGGGAACTACAGGACACAAGTATGATGACGATAAAACAGAACTTCAGAGACTGCACTACAACACTATTGATTCAGTGCTTGGAGAGATGGATCACAGATTCAGCGAGCGGAACTCACACTTGGCCGGTGCACTTGTTGCACTGAATCCAGAAAATGTGATACATTTCTTGATGTAAAGACTGTGAAGCATATTATGGACCTGTCACGACCGCCTATAATTGAGACAGAGTACGAAGTTGCTAAACAGTTTTTCAGCTCACAAAAACAATCACAGCCAATCGAGGGGGATTGGACTACACAGCACATCCTCTCGGAGTACCACACACATCTGATCGGAATGCCCAGTGTACTGACTGCTTTCAAACATGCCTCAACATTTGGCGCCTCCACAGCAATGTGCGAGAATTCATTCTCCACTCTGAGAAACGTATTTTCGGACCACAGACACGCAATGCTCCACAAAAGAAAGGCCCAGTTGGTTCAGCTAGCGTTTTAGAGGGACTTAACCCGAAAATGCACAACTGAGAGGAAGGACACCATTCTTAGGAGGTTCAGCACCAACACTCGCCGCCTGCAACTCTTCTAAAGGTAAGCCGTGCGTTTCATTCACTTTATGATGCCAGCCTTGGCTTTCATGATTATTACGCAAAATGTTGAATGGTTTATGGGTCTGTCTGCATTTATTCGGTAAGAGTGGAGAAAAATAGTCTATTTCAAATGATGGTCCAATGACGCGCACGGTGCAGTGAGTGAAAGAGTGAAAGAGTGAAAGAGTAAAATAGTGAAATAGTGAAAGAGTGAGAGACAGAGACGTGGCTTGCACGTAGGCTATATTTTGTGCAGTGTGGGGGCACAGTGCAGTGTGTGCGTGTGTGTGTGTGTGTGTGTGTGTGTGTGTGTGTGTGTGTGTGTGTGTGTGTGTGTGTGTGTGTGTGTAAGAGAGAGACTTTGCAGCATGTTTTTAAATTATAAATGGGTTGGTGTGTTGATTTATTGACGGCAAACTCTTTTATTATCAAGCATTTACATCATAGATTGAGTTCTCGAACGGCAGTTTGTGCCCCCCCACGGTTACCCTAATGCCCCCCGATTAGATTTGTTCTGACGCCGACTCTGGGTTGACACCTACTACAACAATACCCTGGCCATCGTGTATGACTCGCTCTGGGCATCATGTACACTTCTCAGCACGATATTTATGAGGGTACATTTTGCTGTTGACCATTTATCTTTGCTGTGACTTTTAGTTTTTACATGGACAGTCAACATTCCTTATTAGTCCCCTACCGGTGTACACCGCAGGGGACTGTAGGTTTGCACGCAGTCCCTCCGTCTGTCAGTCCGTCAGTCTGTCAGTCCGTCACGCAAAGAACAGCTTTCCGGACTTTTTTTCCCTAAACCCTTAATGCTAATGATTTCAAACTTGGTACATGGTTTCCTCATGATAAGTTACAGATCAAGTTGAAACTTCACGACGTTTCGATCATTTTTGACAAAGTTATGGCAGTTTGAACTTTGGTAATTTCCCCAACAGTTTTCCGGACTATAATTTGGAGTGCGGTAAGTCAAAGCTGTTAATATTCCTTGTTTTAACTCGAATTTACATTCCTTTTCCCCTTTTAGTGAGAAGTAGGGGTCTGTGCAACCATTCATGAACTTTATTTGGTGCAAATCGGATAATATTTAGCCGAGTTACCTCAGACCGTGAGTTGGTAATTATATAATTCACACATAGTGCAATACGTGCAGGCTGCCGGTAGGGGACATGTATTGCAGCGCAATACTCAGAATGCTTGTTCTATAATACAGTATTATGCATTTTGTTTGTACGTCTGTTCATCACACTAGGAGGGGGAGTACTGTAGTGGCATCATCTTGCTTTTGATTAGATAATATGTAAATATGCTTGAGTTCTGGTTGATGGAAGGATTTCCTGTACTGAGTTAGTCGGAAGCAGGACGAGTGCGTTATACGGTTACTTTTTGAATAAACAGAATTGATTGGGAATCCGAATGGCTCAGACGTTTTTCCTTACACGCTAAAAAAAAAACTACTAAATCCAGGATCACCAGTCACCTCCACTCATTTGTCCTCTTTTCTCCCCCATGTGGAATCAACTTCCACATTCTCTTCAATCTCAGCCTTCCACCCATGTCTTCAAGACAGCTGTTCACCACCTTCTCAGATCACCCCCATTCAAATGCATGTTTTTTTTCTACCCCCATTAACACTCCCCAACCCCACCTCTTTCCAACTTTGCAGTTCTTCCTTCCTGAGAGTTTTCTTCTGTATCCATATTGTCATCCCCGTACCCTCATTCCTGCCCACATCCCTTATTTGTCCGAGCCTCTCTCTATTTTGTCCCTCAACCTGCTGTTTGTGTTTCTCTCCTCTTTCGCTCTCTGCTGTTCCTTTTGTTTTGTTGCGCCCTGATCCATTCTGTGTTCTAGCTCTTCCACAAGCTTTGACTTTGTATATAATTTTCTTTGAGATCAGGCTGTTCTGGCTTGGAAATACGACTGTTTGAAAACCGGAAAGATTTCACATGGGCAGCAATGATGGATTACAAGACTTGGCTTGTAATTAGAAGAAAGCGCACTGATCTGCAGTTTTAGGATTTTTTTTGCATCCTTCTTGTAGGGGACTTCCAGGCCGATGGGAGGCGGCCAAAGGAGAAGGACAGACTGCAAAGAGCAGGCAAAGATGAAGCAAGAACGTCAGAGCAGCATTTGAGAACATGCAGTGCACCGATACCATCAGGGCCCATTGCTGAAGCAGGATTTGTCTACCTTCTTGGATGAGGACACAAAGTCCAGTAGACAGTGGGTATGAGGTGGTAAGATGGGTACTGATTGGGATTGGTTTGGTGCACAAGATCTGAAGGAAAACACAGAGTTTAGTCAGACATTTTGCCTTATCTCTGGCAGAGTTTGCAGTCACACCATTTGAGGTGAGGGAGGGAGTGCAATAGGGCCATACAATGAAATGAACTTGAGAAGACACCACCATGACTATGAGGAAGGAGTTCAGCTTAGAGATTTTCAATATGGTGTTTTCTGGCATGATTCAGGATGGCATGATTTTATGTCCAAATTCCCCCCCAAAATTTTTTGTATACAAGATTGAGGCTCGTGTAAGAGCTAACGTTAATAACAAAAAACATAAACGGACACATAAAACATATAATAAAGGGGGCGAGAGACAATATGGGGAGAGAGAGGGAAGCACACAAGTACAACAGTACAGAACAGGGACATCGGGAGATCTGTGGGAGGGAGAGGGCTTGGGTGGGAGGGGCATGGAAAGGGGAGGTGGGGGTGGTGGGAGACGTATAAAACATAGGGAGAGAGAGGGAAGCACACAAGTACAACAGTACAGAACAGGGACATCGGGAGATATGTGGGAGGGAGAGGGCTTGGGTGGGAGGGGCATGGCAAGGGGAGGTGGGGGTGGTGGGAGAGGTATAAAACAAATGGACACTGATAGGACTTCCAGGAAAGAAGTCAGTATTTCAAAAAGTGCATCTGGGAAGAATTAACGAGGGTAGAGAAGATCAAGGTTTTGGATGGGGGAAGATATGAGATGGTGGTGAACAGCTGTTTTGAAGACATGGAGGGGAGGAGAGGGGACTGAAGAGAGTGTGGGAGTTTGTTCCAGAGGCGGGAGAAAAGAGGAATGAAAGAGTGAAGGTGAGCAGAGAGTCTTGATTTGGCAGTTTCATAAGAAGATGGTTGCTGGCAGATCTTGTGCGACCTGAAGGAATATTTGGGGGACACAGCACAGACATAGCTGGGGGAGCTAGGCCAGAGAGGAGTCGGTTGAAGACAGAAAGACCACCTACCTGCCTACGGTGAGTGAGTGAAAGGCCCTCGGAGTTAGCTTCATCGCGGGAGATTCCAATGATTCTGAAAGCTTTGGTTTCGACAGCGTGAAGCCGGACTAGGTGTGAGGCATGAGCACCAACCCAGAGGGGAGAGCAGGATTCCATCGAGATGCGGATGAAAGCTTTGTATGCGGTGAGGAGCTCAGGTGTGCCAAGGAAGGACTTCGCACGACGGAGGATGCCCAGTCGGCGACTGGCTTTGGAGGCCAGCTTGGAAATGTGGTTTTCCCAGGAAAGATCATGGCAGATAGTGAGATCCAAAAGCTTGATTGACAGAACTTATTGGATAGGATTGTTGATAAAGTAGATGGAGCGTTGTCCAGACGGTCTTTTCGGAGAGACAAAGTGAGAGTGTAGATTTGTAAGGATTGAAAGACATGTTCCACTTGTTTGATCGGTCTGTGATTTTGTCCACGTCTGCGGAGAGTGAGGAGGCTGCTGCCTGCCGATCTGAGGGATGAGGTATGGAGCGGCAGAGAGTGAGTCATCAGCAAAGAGATAACGAGTATTTTCAGGAGAGTCAAAGAGATCATTGATGAAGACCAGAAAAAGCACAGGGCCCAGAACACTGCCTTGAGGAACTCCAGCCTGAACAGGAAGGGGAGATGAGAGAAATCCATTCAGGGCCACATGTTGACTGCGACCGGTGAGGAAGTCCACAAGCCATGCATGGGGGTTTCCATGGATACCATAAGAGGAAAGTTTGGTGAGCAGGGCTGGGTGCCAGACCATACCGAAGGCACGTGAAATGTCAAGCGAGACAGCTCTGATTTCCTGTTTGGCATTGAGGACCTCCATCCATTGTTGAGACAGCAGAAGCAGCATGTCCAGAATGACCTGGTCTGAATCCATATTGATGATCAGAGATCATGCCATTGGAGAAGAGGAAGGATTATATATCCGAAGCATGATGGATTCCATGACTTTGCTGATGATTGGGAGCAGGCTGATTGGTCTGTAGTTGCAAGGATCTGTTTTTGCACATTTCTTGTGTAAATCGATGATGTTGGCTGATTTCCAAGGTCATGGCAGACCACCTTGAGCAAAAGAGAGGGTGAAGAAAACAGAGGGAGGGTGTGAAAGAGCGGCAGAGCAGGATTTTAGGATCCGTGGGCTGATGCCGTCTGGTCCAGTTGCAGAATCCAAGACGAGGTTTAACAGAAACTTATCCACCTTGTCAGGAGAGAAGAACACAGAGTCCAGGAGCAGCTGGGTACCACTGGGTACGGTGGGTACAGATAGAGACGGGTTTGGGACACATTATTTTGAGGCAAACACAGAGTTGAGGCATTCAGCTTTTTCACGTGTGGAGTCAGCTGTGTAGCCGTTTGAGGTGAGGGAGGGGATGGAGGGGGGGAACAAACACCAGAAACAGATTTGACCAGATGCCACCAGGATTTGGAGGAGTGAGACAGGTTTGAGTGTTCATTATTGAGAGTAGAGAGATATTGCTTCCTGGCTCTCCTGAGGGTGGACACACACTTGTTCCGAGCTTTGTGAAAGGAATGGAGATTGCCTTCAGTTGGATTTGCCTTCCATAAGGCGAAGGCAAGTTTGCAGTCACACCACAGTTTGCAGTCACAGTCACATTTCAATGGAATCTCATTTAATCGATGGAATTTTTTTTTCTTCGACGGAATTGCTTTTCATTGGAATTCTCTTCTTTATAGTCCAATTTGTGGATTATTTCCATTACACACACCGAGTTGTCCCAACTGTAATTCATATTCTTGACTGCAGATATCTTTTGTTTCTTTTTCCCTTGATTTCACTTTTTGTTGATGATTTATTTGATAACATTTTCTCTCAAAGCAATTAAAATTATATTTGTGGTGTCATAGTTACAGAAAAAAACACCATTCGCTGCTGCCATCACCTACAGTATTGTGTTTTAGTTTGTTTCTTTGTCTTTAATATTCTTCACTTAGGTTCAATGATGAGCAATATTCTGTAATAAGGAACAATACCTAAAGTTTCATCATCCACCTGATGTAGAGTTTACCATGTATGAGCGAGCCATGATTTTAAAAAACAATCTCATTGGTTAATTAAAACTATGGCAGGTGCAGAGCAATTGTTAAATGCTTGGAGCAGTCACATGATTACAATGACCATACGGAAGGTTTTGTTTTTGGACTTTCAATCATACAGGTAACAGAACTCATGCCTTCGCACTCCCTTCCACACACCCAGGTCCATATGTGCTCCTTGCTGAGCAGTCTTGCAGCTCTACCATTACCAGTCTTGCAGCTCAACCATTACCAGTCTTGCAGTTTCAGTCTTGTAGCTGAGCAGTCTTGCAGTTTCAGAACTTAACACTTTGTGTCCTCATCCAAGAATAATTGATGATTTTGCTCAACTCGTGTTAAGTTCTGAAATACGTGTGCACATGCAGATTAGTTGCACAAATCTTCCAGAACAATTACAAGCCAGCAGAATGACCTAAGCAATCTTTACAAGTGACATTTCTTTGACAAGGATCATTTCATTTCTTCCTGTCCTTAAGCACAAATAGACGAGCATGTTCCTCAAGATGGACTCTCAAGCCTTTGGCAGTGTTAGCAGGAAGCTGCTTCCAAGGGCTGGCAGGATGGCCTAGGGGTATGCACACTCACCTATAAGATGTCTAGCCTGGGTCTGAATTCAGACCCAGCTATAAAGTGTCATTCTGGTGTTTCACAGGCAGGGTGATTCATCAATGTGCGTACCGCCTTCGGATGGACGTTATACTGGGGGTGCCATCTGTCGGTATTAATTGGTGGACGTTAAAGATCCTACGGTGTCGTTTGGAAAGAGAAGGCAAGCTCCGACCAACTACTTAGACGAACATCATGTCTGGCCAGCCATTTACTGAAAGACTTGGGCCAAAAGACTTCTCCCGGCCAACCTCACAATAATGTGGGAATAATTGTGGTTGTTAAAAAAAGGAGAAGCAGGAAAGCTGCTTCCAAAACAGAGCTGATTCATGATTGATTGAGCTTGCAGGTACTTTTGGTGTATTGAAACAAGTAACAACGGTACATGGTGATTCCAAATCAGAACAACCTGCAGGAATAGGGAAGTCATACCCCTTGCCGTTGAAACAAAATGCATTGACATACAGTGCATTCAGAAAGTATTCAGACCCCTTCACCTTTTTCACATTTTGTTATGTTGCAGCCTTATGCTGAAATCGTTTAAATTAATTTTTTCCCTCATCAATCCACACTCAATACCCCATAATGACAAAGGGAAAACAGGATTTTAGAACGTTTTGGAAATTTATTAAAAAGAAAAAAACTGAAATATCACATTTACATAAGTATTCAGACCCTTTGCTGTGACACCTGAAATTTAGCTCAGGTGCCTCCCATTTTTCTTGATCATCTTTGAGATGTTTCTGCACCTTGATTGGAGTCCACCTGTGGTAAATTCAATTGATTGGACATGATTTGGAAAGGCACATACCTGTCTATATAAGGTCTCACAGCTGACAATGCATATCAGAGCAAAAACCAAGCCATGAGGTCGAAGGAACTGCCTGCAGAGCTCAGAGACAGGATTGTGTCGAGGCACAGAATTGGGGAAGCCTGCAAAAAAATTTCTGCTGCATTGAAGGTTCCCAAGAGCACAGTGGCCTCCATAATTCTTAAATGGAAGAAGTTTGGAACAACCAGGACTCTTCCTAGAGCTGGCCGTCTGGCAAACTGAGCAATCGGGGAAGCTGGGCCTTGGTAAGAGAGGTGACCACTGACCAATAACCCGATGGTCACTGGCTGAGCTCCAGAGATCCTGTGTGGAGATGGGAGAAACTTCCAGGACAACCATCACTGCAACACTCCACCGATCTGGGCTTTATGGCAGAGTGGCCAGACAGAAGCCTCTCCTCAGTGAAAGACACATGAAACCCAACAGAATCTTGTTTCTCACAGTCTGAGAGTCCTTTAGGTGCTTTTTTGCAAACTCCAAGCTGTCTTTCATGTGTCTTTCACTGAGGAGAGGCTTCCGTCTGGCCACTCTGCCATAAAGCCCAGATCGGTGGAGTGTTGCAGTGATGGTTGTCCTTCTGGAAGTTTCTCCCATCTCCACACAGGATCTCAGGAGCTCAGCCAGAGTGACCATCGGGTTCTTCGTCACCTCTCTTACCAAGGCCCTTCTTCCCCGATTGCTCAGTTTGGCCGGGCGGCCAGCTCTAGAAAGAGTCCTGGTTGTTCCAAACTTCTTCCATATAAGAACTGTGGAGGCCACTGTGCTCTTGGGAATCTTCTATGCAGCAGATTTTTTTTCTGTAGGCTTCCCCAGATCTGTGCCTCGACACAATCCTGTCTGAGCTCTGCAGGCAGTTCCTTCGACCTCATGGCTTGGTTTTTGCTCTGATATGCATTGTCAGCTGTGAGACCTTGTATAGACAGGTGTGTGCCTTTCCAAATCATGTCCAATCAATTGAATTTACCACAGGTGGACTCCAATCAAGGTGTAGAAACATCGCAAAGATGATCAAGAGAAATGGGAGGCACCTGAGCTAAATTTCAAGTGTCATAGCAAAGGGTCTGAATACTTATGTCAATGTGATATTTCAGTTTTTTCTTTTTTATAAATTTGCAAAACTTTCTAAAACCCTGTTTTCTCTTTGTCATTATGGGGTATTGATCGTAGATTGATGAGGGAAAAAATGAATTTAAACGATTTCAGCATAAGGCTGCAACTTAACAAAATGTGAAAAAAGTGAAGGGGTCTGAATACTTTCTGAATGTACTGTAGGTACAGTGTTCTTTTTTCCTGAATGGTCCACAAAGCCAGGATTCCCCTGTGGAGTTCAATGGTTGCATTTTTGTGCTTCTCACTTTTTGTATACCCATTGCACAGCTTGGATGCGATGTGTCACACCTACACTCAATTATTTCATGGGAATCTCTTCATTGAATGAAAAGTAGCAGCAAGTGAACCAAGATTAAGGGTAGACTATATTAAAGCTATAAAATGGTATGAGCATTATGTGCTTTATTGTATTCTGTTAAGCCATTTTGGCTATAGCTTTGAAATATTTACTATTACAGTACTTTGTGTGAACGACAGTGAGTGATCAGGAGGGCACACAACCTCAGCATGGAGATAAATAAAAATGACCTTACAGCTACAGCCACAGAAAAACTCTCTTCAAATCACTCACTACAAGTACAAGTTGATGGAAGAGAGATCTTGAAGAATATATACATATTGTAACGATTTTGAGAAGTGTGTAACGAATTTGAGAAGTGTAACGGTTTTGGAGGAAGTGTAACGAATGTGGAAACGTTACAATGTGAACGTTACAAAAGTATGGTAACATCCTCGTAATGTAAATAATGGTCGCAGCCGTCGTCCTAGTTAATTCCATGAAACTTACACGCAGGTCACGATATATCTTTTAAATAGTGTATTTCCTTATTCCATGTAGGCTAAATATGTGTTTCCCACTAGATTGACTTTGCATTGTATCAAACAAAATAAGCGTAGGCCCTTCCAATTTCCCCAAAACCTCCCTTCCAATTGCCTTCCGCATTTTGGGCGGTTTTCTTCAACCGCCATTGCCCATGTGCTTTGAGTCGGAGAAGAAAGGCGTGTCTCCACCTCGTCATAAGAGGGAAGGAGTGAACCAGCCCTAACAGCCAATCAGCACCGCGGTGAGCGACCCGGTAGGCGTGCCCTCGGAGCCGGCGGCTTAATTCCGCCCGAGGTGATAAAAGCGACTGTAAGGGACTGCTTTATGAGAGGCCTTGGGAGATGACCTGGGAGATGAGCAAAGAGGCTGCCCCAAGATGAGCGGTGAGATGCGAAACGCTCCAAGCCAAAGAGGAGAGGTACTCGGCAAGGAAACCAGCTTTGGAGAGACGCGCTGAAAGGAGGGAGACGGCTCCACCTCAAGAAGAGGAGCAGGTGTGCCGAACCAGCGCGTGACGTCTACCGCAGCGGATACACGACGGAGGGTTTCCCGCCAAAACCGCGAGGAATTGCGAGCTGCGGCCTCCCGACTTTGCCTCCCTCTCAAGCAATCCACCTCAAGCCCTACCTGCCTGCATTATCCCCTGTGTAAGTGTGAACGTCCTGTCCTGCTCGTTGTCTTGGGGCTAAGTAAAAAATTAATAGTGTAAGTTAACGATTCGCTGTGTTACTGCTTCTTCCATCCATTGCTTGTGTGTGTATAATAAATCTGTTCTTCCTCCGTATTCTTCTTCTTCTTCTTTTTCATTCTCTTTCGGTCGCTTTAGAGATTTCCCGATTGAATATCTGTGGGGCGATCTGGTCAACGTCGGGTGGAATCGGGTTCTAATCGGGGAGTAACTGTTCGGACGCGGTTAAATACACCACCGCTCGGTCAATATAACATCTAAAAGCCGCGTCTGTAACAATTGGTGTCAGGAGTGGGATTCGGACCTGGGACTAAATTTGTTAGGCCCAAATTTTGGAACACCAATTGTACTATTAGAGTAACAATTGGTGTCGAGGAGGGAGATCGGACCCGAAATCGGACCCGAAGCGCGCTTAACGCGCCCAAAATTACAGGCTGCCGAAATTTATTTTGTTTTATAAAGCAAAACCCAAATTTTGAGATCGCGCCATGGACAATCAAGGCGATCGGATGTCGGTGGGAGAGATAGACAGGGTGGAATCGACCCAGGACCTCGGGGAAATGTATGTGGAGGAAAGGGAGGAGGAGAAAAATAGCAATGTGGTTGCGGAGGTTTCAGACGCGCAAAGTGGCGTCCTCACGCACGTGGGTGTAGCGGCACCAAATTTTGCCGCGACCGTAGCAGCGCCGTTGGTGGATTTGAACCTTTTTTTTATACAAATGAAGGCCCTTATGGACAAGAATAGCGAACAAATGGAAAACAGAAGGAGGGCTGATAGTGAAAAAATGGAAAGCAGAATTATGGGGCAAATGGGGGTAATGGGAAACCAAATGGGGGTAATGAGGGACGAAGCGAGGGGTACCGGTGAGAAGGTAGACAAAAATTTTGAGGGGTTAGACAACGGGATAAAAGAGGTAAAGAATGGGTTAACAGGGGTGGAAAACAGAATGGCTGCCCAGGAGAATCAGTTAGAGGGGGTGAAAAATGGGTTAATGGGGTTAGAAAATAGGATGGAGGACAAATTGCGGGAAATAGGGGAACAATCTGCCAGGGAAATCAAACAAATGGGAGAGCAGATAGAGGAGGTGAAAATCGGGGTAGAAACCAAACTGGATGCTCAGAGGGATGAATTGGGACAGATGAGGGTGGCATCTACAAAAGAGATGGAGGAAATACGACGAGGGGTGAGTAAGGAGATTTCGGGGCTGCGCGAGGAGGTAAAGCGAGGTGAGAAGCGTATGGAGAAAGAGGTGAGAAATAATACGGCTAAGTTACAAGGGGGAATAGAAGATCTGACGGAGGAGGTGGAACAGCTGACAGAGGGACAAACGAAATTAGTGGAGCAGGTTCAAAGGAACACTGCAGTACTCGGAGGGTTAAAGGCGACACAAAAAGAAATTAAAAACGAATTAATAGCGACACAGAGGCAATGTCAGATGGTACGGGAGGAACTGACAATGAGGGTGGAGGAGGTGACAGAGATAATGGAGACAAAGGACCGGCAGGTGAGGATGCACATAGAGACGGTTACGGTAGCCTTAGAGGACGAACTTGAAGAGACGCACCGAGAAATAAAAGAGGTTAAACAAAAATTAGAGGAAGTGGAAGAAGAGGTGAGTGAAATTAAGAAGGGACGGACAGAAACTAAGAGAGAAATCCAGGAGGAGGTAATGGAATATGTACAAGGTCTGTGTTCAAATCATGATGAGGTGCTCACTAACCAAATAAAAAGTTTGCAGGTGGCAGAGGAGGTGCGACGACGAAGTACGGAGGTGAGTGGCAATGTATATGATGTGAGGGGAGATTCAGTCGGCTTGGGGATTGGTTTGGATCCGGGTGTTCGTGAGAGGCCGTTGGTGAAGTGTGCGACAGGTCAGGTGTGCGAAAAAAGAGGTGTGCGAGAATGTCCGACCATGGGGTGTGTGAGGAAAAAGTGCACGCCGAGGAGTGAGTGTGCCGTCAGGAGCGAGTTGGTCGAAGCGCGTGTGCGAGGGAGCACAGGGAAGCGCGGTGTGGTGAGTGTTACGGAGGAAGTAACGAAAAAGTGTGCGCGAGAGGATGCGCGAGAGAGGTGTGTAACGGGCGGGTGCATGAGGAAAGAGTGCGCTGTCGAGAGGAAGGGTGAGTGCGTTGTCAAGAGTAGTGGTGAGAGTAGTGAGAGTGACAAGGAGCGTGAGTTGGTTGTGACAGGTGAGCGAGGATGTACACCTGGAATGGAAGGATGCACACCTGGAATGGTAGAGCGTGTGTGGGAAGGCACATTTGAGTTGGTAGTGAGGCACATGGTTGGGTGTGCGAATGAGAGCACACCTGTGATTGTCACAGAGGAAGTGACCGAGGAGGGGGCACGAAGAGGTGTGTTGGTGAGGTGTGCGACCAACGAATGTGTGCCAAAGTGTTCGGTGGTCAGGTGTGTGACCAAGTCGGCGAGCGGAATGAGTGTACCGAGGTGTGTAAGGAAAGGTACGAGGAGAATGGGAACAGCTGCATGTATGAGCAAGAAAGGGGTAGCGTATGCTTGTAAGAATCCAGGTGAAGCGTCGACGGT
Source organism: Myxine glutinosa (assembly GCF_964187855.1). Classification (NCBI taxonomy): domain Eukaryota; kingdom Metazoa; phylum Chordata; class Myxini; order Myxiniformes; family Myxinidae; genus Myxine; species Myxine glutinosa. Next base: position 135,706,114 of record NC_136271.1, on the reverse strand, counting down.
AACCAGGTTAGAGGTTAGAACGACTTATAGTCGAATCGGGCCCTCGGTGCGCGTCGGGCAGCTTCGCGTGCCGCGAGGACCAGCGGGGATCCGAACCACGGCGGTTTCGAAAGAACCGCCGTACGCGATCCACGCTGTGCCTCGCTTGGAACGGCCGCGTCCGGGCTCCACTAGGCGGAGCGGGCAGCTGGATAGGAAGGGTCGTCATGGCGACCACGTTTTGTTGAGACGTGCCGGCAGGTCGAGATCGGGACATTGGATGGCTCCACGCCGAGGTGGTGCGTGGGATCTCGGCCCGGGTAAGCCCCCGCCCCTGCCCCGAATGCGGGACGCATCCAGCCGCCGGCACAAAAGAATCCGCGTTCATTGCTCGGCTGTACGAAGCCGGGCTGTAGACGTGAATTGGCGCACCGAGAGGATGTAATAAGTAGACGGGTGATGGTGATAGTGATAGTGATTTAAAACGAAATTTAGAAAAGTGAGTAGAATTGGCAGTAAATGGAAAATTTTTGAATTGGTTGGAATCTGGACGAACAAAATTGATAGTGAGAGACCCCCGATGTGGTGGGATGGCAAATCCACCATCCCTCACAGTGGGGGCAAATGCGCAATAGTTTATGGGGTGGCTATGACAACCGAGCCAGGGAGGGCTTGGATAATTGTAGGGATCTAGCGAAGATGACATTAGGTAACGTTAAGTTTAGTTAGTGACTGATACCTGTAGTGGGGACGCAGGTAGATTAGTGTGGATTATAATGACGTGGGAGCGCAATAGTTTAAAGGGACGACTGGGAAGCGCAAGTTTCAGAGGGGAGTAGTTAGCTGAGATGATGCCGTGTGTGTGAGGATTGAACAGGTGAGAATGGAACAGGTGTGATTGCACAGGTGTGCAACTGAACAGGTGTGTGGAGCAGTGTATGAGGGAGTAGTGGTGATTGCGTGTTGTGTTGACCAAATGGTCCAGGAAGAAAGGAGGGTGCAGGTGGCACCAGGTGTGAGGGCACAGGTGTGCAACAACAGGTGTATGTGGCTGTGTGGAATAAATGGTAGTGTGGAATATCTGGAGTAGTGGAATGGATGGTCGTGGAGTGAGAATGGTGGAAATTGTGGAGTGGAGTGGATGGTGCGAAGGTGTGAATGGGGGAAGAGTGGACCCCCATCACGGATACCCGGGGCGGGTAGTGTAAGTGTTAGGTAGAGGGTACAGGTAAATTGTGGTTGGATATTGGCATCTGTGGTGCGGGTGGCAGAATGGTATGTGGATGGGTGCATTAGTGTTGTGGAAATGGCTGGGCGTGTAGCCTGTTAGTGTGTGTAGTTGTTTGGGCGCTCCACCACTGTAAGGATGTCGGCCAGGTGAGGCCGCAGGTGGGCTCTGGGAGCCGGTAGTAGTTGTTGTGGATGGGGCCCGAGGATCCGGAGGACGGACCCGGGTAGCCCAGTGCCAGAGGGCACCATGGGGTGACAGAGCCAGGAGAGGGGCTGTCCCCAGTTAGTTAGGTTAGGGTGAGGAGCTAGGTAAGCTCGGGTGGCAACTACAGTGGTGGAGGTGTGCAGGTGGGTAGACCTGTTGGGAGAGCTAGACGTCGCAGCCCAGAAATTGTGCGAGAGCACCGGGAGATGAATCGGGGGAGTGAGACCCCAAATTGAGAAGCACCACAGTTTGGTCAATGGGAATTGGTTTTTAGAACCCATAGTGTAAGTTGGCCAATGGATTGGCAGGGAGAGACCCCGGGTAGTGTAAAGTGTGTTAAAGTCATTTAGAGGATAGTTAGGATGAAGGATCTCCTCGCACCATCTGCATCCACTCACCTGAGGTGACAGGTACTCCACACCATGCCATGTTTTGATTATTTTTTATGATGCAAATGTTTGGATTGTGAGACGCATCATGACGTGGGTGTGACATTGTGCGTAATTCCATCTCTCCCTCCTTATGAGGATTGATGATGAATTGGTGATGGCAAATTTTGAAGTAGAGGGATTGTGGTGACGAATTTGGTATAGGGGAAATATGGGGAAGACGTGACAGTAGTGACGAATTGGTAATGTGTAGATTTTGTACATATGGGGTAAGGGCAAGGGCAACGGTAGGGTAGGTGACCGGGGGGTGACGTACGGTAGGGACGAGCTTTCTCACTTCGCCCTCCGTACGCATTTCACCTTGCATTGCCTTATTGACGTGTACCCTTGTGACCTTACCCCTCGCTCAATTGTCTTTCTTTTGTCTCCCACATGACCTGTGCGCCATTGGGTGCCGATGGGAGCGTGCGTGAGGTGGCCATTGTGCGCCCGAGATTCCCAGAACCAGCATGCATTGCGTTGATGTACCACTGTATGGACCGCTGTTCTGCGGCCAAGTACCACTTGATGGACCCCAGGTTCTGGGGCAGGGCACCTCTGTTGGAGACCGGCCATAGTGGCCAGGGAATCTTGCTTGCGGACCTCGGTAAGGTGGCACCTATGCCAAACAGGTGGACCACCCTTAGTTGGCCCCTGAGGCCCTAAATAAAAATGGACACAAGTTGTGCTTTTTATTATTTCCAACTAGGTCGCATGAAGCCAGAAGACGTCGGGAAGAACATCGGCCCAGCAGAGAAAGAGAAGACCACCACCAGTTGTTTTGTTGTGTTTATTATGAACCATGGTGACTGCGCACCGGGTGGTGCTTTTGGTGCTTTGTGGTGCTTTTGGTGCTTTGGGTGCTTTGGTGGTATTGGTACTGGTGCATCGATGCAATGCGTGCTGTCTCCTCCCTCCCAACAGGAATTTCTTTCTCTTGTTCCCTAAAAAAAAACAAAAAAAAAACACAGGTCCTGGGTTGCGTTGTAAATAAGAAATCACGTCATTGTAAATAATGCTCCCCACCGTGAATGTATAGTTTGAGAATAATTCCGTAATTCGGTTAGCTGTGGGCTTGAGTCTGTTAGACAGGGTGCAATGCAATAGGGGGACATACTTATTTGTGTTTTAAGATTGTCACACTCAGGGTCAGGTTAATTGTAGAGGGAATTACACCTACGTGTCACACTAAGTTAAAGTTTAGTAGGCCCGAGGACAGGCCTGAAGAAAGGAGGGTGCAGTGTAACGATTTTGAGAAGTGTGTAACGAATTTGAGAAGTGTAACGGTTTTGGAGGAAGTGTAACGAATGTGGAAACGTTACAATGTGAACGTTACAAAAGTATGGTAACATCCTCGTAATGTAAATAATGGTCGCAGCCGTCGTCCTAGTTAATTCCATGAAACTTACACGCAGGTCACGATATATCTTTTAAATAGTGTATTTCCTTATTCCATGTAGGCTAAATATGTGTTTCCCACTAGATTGACTTTGCATTGTATCAAACAAAATAAGCGTAGGCCCTTCCAATTTCCCCAAAACCTCCCTTCCAATTGCCTTCCGCATTTTGGGCGGTTTTCTTCAACCGCCATTGCCCATGTGCTTTGAGTCGGAGAAGAAAGGCGTGTCTCCACCTCGTCATAAGAGGGAAGGAGTGAACTAGCCCTAACAGCCAATCAGCACCGCGGTGAGCGACCCGGTAGGCGTGCCCTCGGAGCCGGCGGCTTAATTCCGCCCGAGGTGATAAAAGCGACTGTAAGGGACTGCTTTATGAGAGGCCTTGGGAGATGACCTGGGAGATGAGCAAAGAGGCTGCCCCAAGAGGAGTGGTGAGATGCGAAACGCTCCAAGCCAAAGAGGAGAGGTACTCGGCAAGGAAACCAGCTTTGGAGAGACGCACTGAAAGGAGGGAGACGGCTCCACCTCAAGAAGAGGAGCAGGTGTGCCGAACCAGCGCGTGACGTCTACCGCAGCGGATACACGATGGAGGGTTTCCCGCCAAAACCGCGAGGAATTGCGAGCTGCGGCCTCCCGACTTTGCCTCCCTCTCAAGCAATCCACCTCAAGCCCTACCTGCCTGCATTATCCCCTGTGTAAGTGTGAACGTCCTGTCCTGCTCGTTGTCTTGGGGCTAAGTAAAAAATGAATAGTGTAAGTTAACGATTCGCTGTGTTACTGCTTCTTCCATCCATTGCTTGTGTGTGTATAATAAATCTGTTCTTCCTCCGTATTCTTCTTCTTCTTCTTTTTCATTCTCTTTCGGTCGCTTTAGAGATTTCCCGATTGAATATCTGTGGGGCGATCTGGTCAACGTCGGGTGGAATCGGGTTCTAATCGGGGAGTAACTGTTCGGACGCGGTTAAATACACCACCGCTCGGTCAATATAACATCTAAAAGCCGCGTCTGTAACAATATATATATATATGGTCTGTCATATCAGCATATAATGAACGACTCTTCGCAAATGATACTCGTACATACAGCAGGATCTTATCGTCCACAAGAGAGCATAACGGAGTGGGACGTAGGGACGTAGGGTCAAAGGGACTGGATCAGAGGTCAGGGGTCAAAAACAAGCACTTGATCTCGTTACTTTGATCTTGAATATTGATAGCCTTTGATCCATGACAAATACGGTACTTTATAATCCTCCATACACCCACATTTCCTTGTTCTGCTAAAATGAAAGGCTAATGCTCAAAACGTTAGCCACGCCTCGTTTCCCACGGTGGTAAACACAATATTATGGACTTTTAGTTGATAAAATGCATTGTTTTTTATTTGCACAAGCAAACCAATACTGGCCTTCACAACGACTAGCGTTCCGTTATATTTATGATTTAATAACGAGCACACAAAGCACCAGGAAAGCAGTTAATAATTTTGCGCAATTCCTTGGGGAATCATACGCAAACAAGTCGGGAGATTGGGTGCATTATCAATGGAGCTTTTCTGCCTCTCACATGGAAAAAGAAGTCATGAGAAAATGTGCTCTCCAGCAGAATACAAGTTGTGAAGCACAGCTACACATCTACCGCAATCATTATCATCGTACTGTACCTCCTGCCAGCCCGCAACCTCACTGCATTGGCAAATAAGAGAGGAGTTTCGGCTCATGCGCATTGTACCTTCAGGCCTATTTATAAAGCCGAGGCTCTCTTCGCATTTTGATGGAGTTGGAACATTTCAGAATGGCATCGCCACTGACCAGGCCCATGTTGTGGAGCCAGGATTACAGTCAGTGACGGTGAGGTCATATTTTTTCCTGGGTCTAATTTCCTTTTCTCTATCCCAGTGACCTTCCATGAATCACTGACCTTGCTCACCTCTGTGGGTGTGTGTGTCTGAAGAATCATGATAAAGAGAAGGTTTCATGATGTGCGACACTCAGCAAAGCATGGTATTGCTGGCCTCGCTTTTCTAGGCTCGATCCTTTGGGTGGCTTTTGGTTTCAATGGAGATTACCACACCTTTTCATTCTTTCTCAATTAACCCCTTTGAAAAGCAATTATTTACGGCCGCGTGAAATGTATGGTTAATGGCTGACCCAGTGACATTGAACTGTCGCCAGAATGAGTTTTTCTTACAAAAGCACATCTCTATCGGTCTCCCTGGGACCAAAGCAACGTAGAACAAGGACAACATTGAGTTTACTGTGAAATTGTGAGATGTGTAAATTATACTCAATTACTGACTGGATGCTAACTTAAGCATTTCAAAATAATTTCTACTTTATGCTTAATATATATTCTGGGATAAAAAAAAATGTTTCTGATGAGCCAAAACTGATACATACTCAATTTTAAAATCGAGCAGGCCTACCTACCCTGTTTTGTATACGTAGTTCAGGCTCACAGAAGAGCAATGACACTGGACAGATCAGGACGGAACAGAACAAAAGGAACAGTAGAGAGAGGGGGAAACACCAACAGCAGGGCTGAAGGCCAAGATAGAGGGAGAGTTGGACAAACAATGGATGTGGGGAGGAATGAGGACCAGGAGAGGAAAAACTGGAAATTTGGAAGGTGGTGAACTTGTGGGTGAGCCGTAGGGGATGGGGGGGGGGGGGGAGGATAGGTGTCGTACATTGTGTTATAGTTAATGGGATAGAAAAGATCATGGTTCTGGATGGGGGATGATCTGAGATGTTGATTAACAGCTGCCTCAAAAACTTGGAAGGATGAATAAATGAGATTGAAGAGAATGTGGAAGGTGGTTGCACAGGCTGGAAAAAGATGAACAAATGAGTGGAGGTGAGCAGTGATTCTGGATTTTGGGAGTTTCACCAGGAGGGAGATTGATGGTGGACCCCATGTGTCCTGCACCTAGGGGGGGGGGGGGGTGGGAGAGGTGTGAGGGGGAGGATGGGCAAAGCATGGAAAGAGCGGAGGGGCAGGACCAGAAAGGAGGCGGTAGAACACAGAGATCACTCACGTGTCTGCAATTGGGAAGTGATACACCCATAGACTCAGCTTCAGCACTGGAGATTACAATGATCTTAAAGGCCCTGGTTTCCATGGCATCAAGTTGAACAAGGTGTAAGGCAGGGGAGCCAGCCCAGAGAAGAGAGCAGTACTCCATCAAGCTGTGGATGAAAGCCTTGTATGTGGATAGGAGTTCAGGTGTGCCGAGGAAGGACTTTGCATGATGGAGGATGCCCAGTCAGTGACTGGCTTTGGAGGGTAACTTTGAAATGTGGTTTGCCCAAGAAAGTTCATTGCTGATTGTGAGACCCAGGAGTTTGAGTGATTGAACTTCCTTAACAGGATTGTTAAGAAAGTTGTTAGGGGGTGGGTGGGCGGAGGAGCAATTTGGAGGAGGGCATTGTGTTTGTTTTTTTCAAGGTCTGAAGAGAGGGAAGAGGCTGCAGCCTGCCTGTCTGAAAGATGAAGGGATGTCATGGCAGAGGGGGCAGTCATCAGCAAATACATTTTTTTTCGAGAGATTCAAAGAGAATCCTTCGAAAAAATCAGCAAATATCTTGGATGTAACCAATGACTGCCGATTTAAGACAGGTGCAGTGTTAAAATTTATTTCCATCATCCACGTATTCAAATCAAATTGAAGAAGTGTGAGTTGAAAGGAGGTCGGTGAAATGAGCTTTTGATGTATTCAGGTCAATGCTAATATACCTTCATCTTGAAGACCAAGCCATATACCTGCAAGCATAGCCATACTGACCAACTCAAATAAGCTGGCACAGTTGAGTTGATTTGCTCGCTCTATGGGGCTGGGTATTTGGTTGAGTGGCTAAACATTTGTTTCTTCCTATGCTGACCAGTGTGAGCTAGATTGTTATTGCTGATCCCTCTCGTGAACCCAAACTTGATAAATCTCTCAATGTACTTGTCTTCTCAGAACGAATGCACATTCTCACCATTGCCATAATCTAACAACATTCACACCCCTTTTTTTAATTTTAAGGCAAAGAATCGATTCTAGCCTGGGTAGCAGCACGCAATGATCCAATCTGTTCAAGAGAGATGACATGCTCAGACATGCAGTGCTTCCTGCTGACGTTGCTCCATGATGAAAGTTTTTAATCACATTGCACTCCACAGGGGAACATACACAGACTAGCGATCTCTCAATGCGACTAAATGAGCTATCCTTCAGATCCGCAGCATATACAACGTAAATCGACCTTCTCCCATCTCCCAACTGAGAGGTAAAACTGGACTCAACTCCACCCAATTTCTTACATTATGACAGTGGAGGGGTGTTCGCACTAAGTTTGCAGACAAAATGATGTACCATCATAACTCTAATTAGTATTTATATTCGATTATTATTCATCGCCGAGGTGCAGCTGTGCTACTGATGGCATGCCTCTGCACATAAGGATAGGAATTTGGAGTGAATGGGCCTACACCTGATGAAAGATGCAATGGGATCTTTAGCATCCAACAGCCATTACCAGCAGACAGGTCCCCAACTGAACATCCCCTCCGACGGTCGACACACTCGTTGATGCAACAACGCCCTCCCTGCTTGTGAAGCATCAATCGAACAGTTATAGGATTTTCGGGTATGGGTAGTCAAACGCAGACTAGCAACTTGAAGACACTACTTCTGATCATATCCTGTCAGTCCATAAGTATAATGACCTAAGAGTAATGTTTTATACAACATCAGATTAAAATGAATAGATTATGAAACAATAATTTTCCTGAGACTCGCCCTTTTCCAGTAGTTTGGAATCCAAATCATAAACTACTGTGGCCTTCAGCTGGATTTGAAACCTCAATACCTCTAGGATAAAGGATGCCAATCCATTGTTCAAATACCACGAAACAAGCATACCCGTGGTTTTCTAAAATAAATTTTATTTATTGGTGACATGTGATGCATATTAAACAAGCATTCTGGGTATTGTGCTGCAATACATGTCCCCTACCGGCAGCCTGCACGTATTGCACTATGTGTAAATTATATAATTACCAACTCACAGTCTGAGGTAACTCGGCTAAAAATTATCCGATTTGCAACCAAATAAAGTTCATGAATGGTTGAACAGACCCCTACTTCTCACGAAAAGGGGAAAAAAGAATGTAAATCGGAGTTAAAATAAGGTCGCTCCGTGGAGCGGCCTGCACGTCTTGCACTTTGTGTGAATTATATAATTACCAACTCACGGTCTGAGGTACTCGGCTAAAAAATTATCCGATTTGCACCAAATAAAGTTCAGGAATGGTTGCACAGACCCCTACTTCTCACTAAAAGGGGGAAAAGAATGTAAATCGGACTTAAAATAAGCCCACAAGGTCGCTCCGTGGAGTAGCCTGCACGTATTGCACTGTGTGAATTATATAATTACCAACTCACGGTCTGAGGTAACTCGGATAAACATTATCCGATTTGGACCAAATAAGTTAATGAATGGTTGCACAGACCGCTACTTCTCACTAAAAGTGGAAACAGAATGTAAATTGGAGTTAAAATAAGCCCGCAAGGTCGCTCCGTGGAGTAGCCTGTACGTATTGCACTGTGTGAATTATATAATTACCAACTCACGGTCTGAGGTAACTCGGCTAAATATTATCCGATTTGCACCAAATAAAGTTCATGAATGGTTGTACAGACCCATACTTCTCACTAAAAGGGGAAAAATAATGTAAATTGGAGTTAAAACAAGGAATATTAACAGCTTTGTCTTACCGCACTCCAAATTAAAGTCCGGAACACTGTTGGGGAAATTACCAAAGTTCAAAGTGCCATAACTTTGTCAAAAATGATCGAAACGTCGTGAAGTTCGAACTTGATCTGTAACTTATCATGCGGAAACCATGTACCAAGTTTGAAATCATTAGCCTTAAGAGTTTAGAAAAAAAGTCCGGAAAGCTGTTATTTGCGTGACGGACTGACAGACTAACGGACTGACGGTCCGACAGACGGAGGGACGGCGTGCAAACCTATAGTCCCCTCCGGTGTACACCGGTAGGGGACTAATAATGAATGCGTCACATGATGACACACAAATGCCAGTCATACCATCTTAAGCCAATATTTGACCAACTGAAGCTAATGCATGGTAAACGCTTGGACATTAAATTACAGACAATGTGTACATTGTAATAGCAAACGAGTTAATGTGCACTGGCGGATCCAGGAGGGAGGGGGGGGGGGGGGGTGCGCACCGCCCCTTCGGATTTTCGATGATAAATTATAAGCTATGAATATCCTGGAACGGCCCTCGTGTCCAGATTATTTTGAATAGCGAACGTTCCAGGCAGCTTACCAACGCTCAGAGGTTTAAATTCACTTTTGCTTTATTATAAAACACTCCAAGTGCGACGGTAAAAAAAAACATGCTTTCGTCACGGGAATTCTACCGGGTTATTTGTGGTTAATTATTCTAATTAACTCAGAAGATCATAACAATCATTTCGGAAGAACCACACAAATCAGAAATTCCACATCAGAAAGCTCCAGTAGACCTACACAAAAACATGCCACACACACACAACTGCAGAAACTTCCAAGAACGCACGAAATAGAGTTTCTGAGGATCAAGTTTTAAAAAATTCCTGGGGGGGGGTGGGGGGGAGGGGACCCCCTCACCCCCCCCCCCATGGTGCTATGGCTTGGTGCACCCATCCGTCTTGAAATCCCTGGATCCGCCCCTGATGTATACATTATGTTATCCAGACAAATAATGTGCATGTGTTGTTAACCTGTATCCTCGAGATGCGTTGCAGTGCTCAAATCATTGATCGTACTAGCCATGTGAGTAAAGAAATCGACTCATAAACCACATGATAAACGAACAATATATAAGAAATGCTAACTTTCCCTATAGTGTAGCAGCATAGCAAACCTGTTGTGCATTTTGTGATACAAGCACCAACTTTGGCACAAATGTACATTAATATGTTGCGAACATTTTCAGATATTGGGCCACTTGAAATTCCGTAATTTTTTTTTTCAGATTTTTTCAAATGTCGTAATTTCAAATTTTTCGGGTGACACCGTCACAATTTCGGTCTTCGAGGCCGGCCGATATAGTGGGGCGGCTTAGCCCAAATATTCAAAAGAATTGTGCATTTTGTGATACAAGCACCAAATTTGGCACAAATGTACATTAATATGTTGCGAACATTGTGTGGTCAGCAATGAAGACGAGAGTCTGAATTACATGTATGCAAAAGACCGTGTGAACCAGTGAAGCAAATACACGGGTAAGCATGAATTAAATCTAGGGCATGATATAATTTCCATGATGTTTACCTCTACACTCAATGGTGGAAGGAGGTAATGTTTTGATCCCAGCTTGTCTGTATGTCTGTTTGTCTGTTAGTCCACAAAATTCCAGACAAAGCTTGTAGTAGTGGTAGTTGTAGTGGTAGTGGTGATAACAGAAATTGTTATATAGAACTGAACTTATATTATTATTATATGCAGAAAATAACTTCATTTCTATATGCCCTGCAGTGGACAGGTTAATTGGTTTATGCACTGAAGGGGTCACCCTGGTGTGCACTGCTGTGTTCTGCTTCACTGAGTTGTTCAGGTATGATGTACTCAGCACAAGCTTCCGGTCGGCCTGGAGGTGGGGGTGCGGGGCCTGTCACGGAACGTCAAAACAAACGGCCTGCCGGGGCCGCCCAAAAGTCGGGCGTGAGGGGCGCGTCCACTAATGGAACGCCTCTCGCTTCCCAGATCGAGGGCCACGTGGTCAGGAGAACCTCGTCCCTTCCGGTCACACTTTGCCTATCGGCCGGCCTCGAAGACCGAAATTGTGACGGTGTCACCCGAAAAATTTGAAATTACGAAATTTGAAAAAAATTGAAAAAAAAAATTACGGAATTTCAAGTGGCCCAATATCTGAAAATGTTCGCAACATATTAATGTACATTTGTGCCAAATTTGGTGCTTGTATCACAAAATGCACAATTCTTTTGAATATTTGGGCTAAGCCGCCCCACTACTAGATCTTCTGTCATTTCACAATAAATCCTATACTGTATTGAAAACGATAAAACAAGTGGGTTGAAGGTAAGAAATAGAATACTTGTCAAGAGCTGTTGCAGTTTATTGTATCGAGTTTGCCCTCTTCCACCTATACCTTTTAAACCGATCCGATGTACCATACTCTGTGTTATGGAGCGTTGGTTCCACTGAAGCAGTTTCTAGGCTTAAGGACATGCTGGACGATTTGCCAGACATCTCCCAGCAGTACTTAGGTCAGGAATTTTGAATTTGTCCATGGTGCCGGTGATAGCTCGCCTACTCTTTGCGAAGGCCACCTACTACGAATCCGCATGCTTCACGAGGGGCATAGTGACCCCCTAGAGGGCATAGTGACCCCCCTTGAGGGCATAGTGACACCCCGTTGAGGGCATAGTGACCCCCCGTTGAGGGCATAGTGAGCCCCCTTGAGGGCATAGTGACCCCCCTTGAGGGCATAGTGACCCCCCTTGAGGGCATAGTGACCCCCATTGAGGGCAGAGTGACCCCCCTTGAGGGCATAGTGACCCCCCTTGAGGGCATATTGACCCCCCTTGAGGGCATAGTGACCCCCCTTGAGGGCATAGTGACCCCCCTTGAGGGCAGAGTGACCCCCCTTGAGGGCATAGTGACCTCCCTTGAGGGCATAGTGACCCCCCTTGAGGGCATAGTGCTCCCTCTTGAGGGCATAGTGACCCCCCTTGAGGGAAGTGACCCCCCCTTGAGGGCATAGTGGTCCCACTTGAGGCCATAGTGCTCCCTCTTGAGGGCATAGTGACCCCCCTTGAGGGAAGATTGACCCCCCTTGAGGGCATAGTGTCCCCCTTATTGCACTTCGTTCCCTTGGGATAGGGAGACGTGCGTGAGGTAAGGGCAGGATTTTTTTGGCCAGAGTGCCGGCGATAGCTCGCCTACTCTTCACGAAGGACACCGTGGGATCTTTAACGTCCACCAAGTAATGCCGAAAGATGGGACTCCTAGTTTGTTGTCCATCTGACGGTCGGCACACACATTGATGAACCACCAGGATGACAGCTTGTAGTTGGGCCTGGATCCGAACCAAGGCTAGACAGCTTAGAGATGAGTGTGCGTACCTCCAGGCCATCCTGTCACCATACCCTTTAAGCAATAACCTCTAATTTACTCTTGCTATGTGGCCTACCATCTGGAACGACAGTCCTACTGTAATAGGTATGTGCACTACTTGCAGCACTGAATCCACTCAGTAAATAGACCCCTCAATGAGATCTGTGAGCCCTGTGCACGAATTGCACATCGAAATGCAAGGTTGCACAAGGACTGGAATACAAAGGGAAAGGTGCTCAGAAGTAGTGAGGGAGGTGTGATTATCCCAAACGTTAAAGGTCAAGCATATAGCAATGTCCCTGTGTGGCAACAAGGGTGTAGTAGTAATGATTGTTAGGACCTGGGGTAAGTGTGACCCTCTCTCATATTTCTCGGATGGTGGGTGATATCCATTGGTGATGCTGGGATCCACTTGAGATCTGGAGTACATTCCGAGCATGAACTACATTTACACCCTTTCATGGTGGACGTTTTGATGCGGAAGGTTCAATTGTAGATGACGGCATATGTCCACCGACAAATGTACTAACGACTGTGTGCTTTATTTGCCAAACCACACATGCAGTTAGTTATAACTGCCTCCAGATTCGCATCAAAACGAGGTGTCTCCCTCTGATTGGATGCTCGAGTGGAGACCTTGCATTTTCTCGAGGGCCTGCTGGGGCTGTTGGGAGTTTGTATCATCATAATCAAACGAAATTCTCTTAATTGATTCGCATGTTCTCAGACCATGCCGTGAGGCAGCTCAGCTCTCTCCACAAGCTGCCTCCCTGTGATGACATAAGAGATTAATTTTATTAAATTATGCCGATGCTCATGCTGCTGCGACGATAATGACGAGACATTTAGCTCAAATGTTACATCGGTACCAATAGAAAGGTAGACGTCTTCGAACGGTAAGGAAAGTACCACGATGTGGGTTCACATACTCACCCATATAAAAAAAAAAACTGAGATTGAGAGATTGAGAGATTGCCTTCAGATGGATTTGCCTTCAGATGGATTTGCCTTCCAAGAGGCAAAGGAAGGTTGTTTCAGGGTAACTGCCTCACCACAAGATTCAGTGTACCATGGATGGGAGAAAGGGTAAGGCAACTGAAGACGAGATGGGATAAATCTGGGCATGAGAGAGAGCAGTTTACTTTGGAAGAATTCCCAGGAAGAATTGATGTCAGAGGCAGTAGAGATGGGAGACCAGTCCATATGATTGATGGCTGCTTGCAGACCGTGCCAGTCAGCCTGAGTGAATGAGTGACAGGCTGAGTCAACCCCCCTGGCATTAATTCAGCGATCGACCGAGATTCGAACCCAGGATCCTAGGTTATCCTAAGCCGGCACCCTAGCCGCTAGCCCAACACCAGGGTTACATACTCACCCATATACTGTGCTATTAATCGTCGTGCTAATATATGATTTGGAAGGCAGACCATGGCATGACCAAAAGCATCCATAGTTATTTGGACTTTGCTTCAGGGATAATGTCATGGTTTATTTCACTTTTTCCATTTCTTCTCTGGATGTTTGGTTTAAATGGTTTTCTTCACCGAGGCGGTGGCAGCGTTCGGGCCATGCAACCCAAGCAATTGCATGGGGGCTCGGAGGAGGCAACAAGGCTCCGGCGTGATCGATCGTGGTACACAATCTTTCGGGGGCACCCACCGGTGGGTGGTGGTGGTGGGTCTTACTTTGCTGACAAAACACATCAACTTGTGAGTGGTGTGAACACGGAGCAAAAGGATCGCTCCAACTCCAGGAAAGAAAATGTCACGTGTTGAATCGGGAAAAAAAAGTTTCACCCTGTTGGTCAACTAGATAAGACTATTACAAACTAGAGAGTTCATAGAACACGATACCCCGTACAGTGTTCAGGTATATACATAACAGGAGGGACTTGCCGTTCAAGAGTTGCGTTCTTGAAAATCCCAGTAAACCGCAAATTTATAGGGGTAATTGGGAAAATAGGGTTGGAGACTTCAACTTTAAAATGTATCCAAACTGTAGCCTTAATTAACATGTTTGTGCATTGTTTTTGTGCTATTTATTTTCATGAATCAAAGAGTAATTAAGGATATAAAATAGTTTATTTTCTTGAGTTATTATTATTATTACTAGCATGGATCGGCTTGCTACGCTCGCCTCACCACACGTTGCTACACAGGCACGGGCTTGCTTTAACTGAGCATAATGACCTGACTGAACTTGAGTTGCTGTGTTGTCATGCTTTACACCAATCATAATACAAACATTTTTTTCTAAAAATGTATTTGTAATACAAAAGATATTATTTATTACTCTGCACTTGCAAAGCGAAAAACAGTGTTAGGCATTCGTTCGGCATACGTACGTGTGGCATATGCATGGCGTGCGTACGTTTGGCGTGCGTACGTTTGGCGTGCGTCTGCATTTAAAAAATTCATTTTCTAGGCAACCATTGGTCCGATTGACACAACATTTTACCATAGGAGTGCCTCCGACTGTAGATTTTTTTATTCATAATTATGACGTCATAGGTCACGTATTCAGAACAATGACGCCATCTTGGAAAAACGTTACACCTCTATATCTCCAAAACCACTCAATGGAATTTTTTTGGAAACAAGGCTCATTGTTAAGTACTCCCCATAGGGAATAAGATATGTTAATGATGTCATCGGTGCCTTCATTATGACGTCGTAATTCGACAAGTACATTGCTTGATCTGATCAGTCTGGAAAAAAAAATTCTCTGCAACTGTTAATCCTATGAATACGAAATTTCGATCATAGGAGCACTTCCTCCTATATAATTTTTTTTAATGATAATTATGACGTCATAGGTCACGTAGTACAGGCTCCATCTTGGAAAAAAATGAAAAACGTTGCACCTCTATATCTCCAAAACCGCTCCATAGAAAAATTGAAATGTGGCTCATTGTAAAAAAAACTCCGGATGGGAATAGGTGTTGTTAACGATGATGTCATTGGCCCCTTAATTATAACGTTATAATTCACAGGGACAACACTTAGTCTGATTAGTTTGAAATTTATTGAGCGTAATCTACACAACAATTATATTAGAGAATATAAATTTATGATGCAATCGCTCAAGTGGTCTGGCAGCCATATTGGATCAAAGAAAAACCCTTCAAAAACAGAAGAGTTGACTCGCACCAAGTTGACTGTGCAGGGTAAGTATTCTATGAATACCATCTAGTTTATAATTTATTTGTAATCTTCAAAGGTCCAAGTGGTCTACAGCTCTAAATGGTAATGGGTCCAAGCTGGTCTAATGGGTCTTTGGGGTATTAAGAGTCTTCGTGGTCTTTGTATCCTTTAGGCCTTCAGGGTTTGTAGGGTCATTTGGGTCTTCTGGGTCTTCAGGGTCTTTGGGATATTTTGGGTCTTTTAGGTATTGGGGGTCTTTTGGGTCTTTGGGGATGTTCTTGTCTTGTATATTGCATGGTTCCTGGATGTATTATGAAGGCAATTTGTTTTATACAGTCCAAGTATAATATGCAATTTAAACAAGAAGAAAAAGACATAAAATGTCATAGCCCTCGCCATGGTTTCGTAATTTTGCTGCACGGAGTCAAAGGCTGTCAGTCGGCCATCTTTGGCCTGATGACAAAACAACATCTTCTACATATGTATACTCATGTATTGTCTTTGTGCTAAGTTTGAAGAAAATCGGTCTATGCCTGTTTGAGAAATGGATGGGGACATATTTAAGTAACAAAATGGCCACCAGTCAGCCATATTGGATCTGATCTCGAAAAAAAAAATGACATGCATATGTAACCCATCATTCATTATCTGTGTACCAAGATTGGTAAAAATGCATGTCTGAGAAATGGTTGAGGACGTGGTCAATATCGGGTTTTTTTACACCTAAAATGGACGCCAGTCTACCATTCGGCCATATTTGATCAATCACAAAATGAAGTGAAGTGCACATATATGCCGTCATGTGGTGTGCTTGTGCCAGGTTTGACCAAAATCGTACCATCCATGTTCAATAAATGGTTGGGAACATGTTTAAGTAGCAAAATGGCTGCCAGTTGGCCATCTTGAACCTGATCATGAAAAAAATGACGTGCATATATGTAAGCCATAATTCAATATCTGTGTGATAAGTTTGAACAACATCAGCAAATGCATGTCCGAGAAATGGTTGAGTACGTGTTAAACATTGGGGGTTTTTTTTACAACTAAAATGGCCACCAGCCGGCTCCTTTGATCACATCGCGAAACAAAATGATGTGCATATGTATACTGCCATGTATTGTCTTTGTGCCAAGTATGAACAAAATCGGTCCATACATCTCCGAGATATGGTTGGGGACGGACGGACGACTAATGTCAATATCATTGAGCGAAACCGCATAGCGATTCATTGTACGATAAACAAAGCATCCCCTCATTAGTAAATGGATGAGCCCATGTGCGCCACGGTGGAACGTTGCAGTTTTTTAAAAATCAGAAGTGTGTTGGAGCAGCCAAAGATGAGATGAAATTACCCCAACAGTGCTGTAAAGTGAAAGATAGCTCAACAGAAGGCGAAAATGATAGAAAAATCACCCAAAATCAACTTTATTTTCATTACACACCAAGCGGGAGAGAAATTGCATTGGCGACATCTTCCGAACCCCAAAGTGGGGGTAGGAGGCAAAACAAAATAGCTACAACCTTTATTTTATGACACAATTAGTCCAGCTCTCAAGTTTGGTTGAGATTGGGTAATTAACTACCGAATGCATCGGCCACAGACATCAAATTGTGTATTTTAGTATGACTAGCGTGACTCGGCTCGGTGAGGTGGGGACTCACCACAAGTCGTTTCAGAGTGATAGGCATCTTTGACCATTTTGGTGTCTTTTGGGTCTTCAGGGTCTTCAGGGACTTTTGGGTCTTAATGGTATTTTGGTTCCTCTGGGTCTTTAAGGGTCTTTGGGGTCTTCAGGGTCTTTTGGATCTTCGGGGTATTTTGGGTCTTTAAGGGTATTTTGGGTCTTCAGGGGTCTTGGTGGTCTTAAGGGTCTCAGGGGACTTAAAGGGTCATCAAAGGTCTGAGGGGTCTCAACAGTCTAAACGTAATTAAGAGGGTGTTCATTTTATTTGAAGAAGAAGAAGACGTTTTGGTTGCATATAAACATACATACAAACAGACAAACATACGTAACCATATACGTTTGCTCTATTCTAATAAAGATGGCAGAGGCCCCTACTGGGCTACTATTGTGTTTTGCATGGGGCCTCCAAATAACTTACGCCACCACTGCAGAGGAGTCCTTGCGAAGGCTATTTTATTTATTTGATTTCGCAGTTGTCAAAGCTACAGACAGCTTATAGTTTGAATTATTTTGTTGTAATATTTCCTGGGATGTTTCAAGTTATCTGTTATGTTGTGTCAGATCATTCCTGCCACGCCCATTATAACTCACATGGAGTCCCGTGATCATCGCCAACTCTTCCAGTATGTAAATGCAATATGGTGACAGCAGTATTACATGGTTGCTTCACCGTGGTGCAATCTACTGAGAATAAATGAGACATGGGAGCAATGGAAGGGGCAGCCAAACGTGCTGCCGCAATGAAAAATGGTCAAATATGTGAGAGCCCAGCTACCAGAGGCCAAATGCACGTAAATACAAGGAACTTCAATGCACGAGGAGGCCATTAGGCCCATTGCAATCAAGTCAATATCCAAGTACTCTCTCATCCCCACTACTTCCAGATACCGATCCAACTCGATTTTGAAACAATCCATTGATGCTACTGTCACTACCCTTGCAGGAAGACCATTCGATGCATTCACCACTGAGTGAAAGACCCTGCCTTATTGCCATCCCAATTCTTTATTTATTCTCTTTTTCTAAACTATTGCCTTTTTTGTTTTACTCTTGTCCCAACTATCTTAAGGTGGGTTTTCACGGGACACGCGAACGGTTCGCGAAGGATGCGAATGTCGAAAAAATGGCAAAGTCCAACATTCGTATTTTAGGCTCCAAAAGTTCGCCAAACATGCGCGGGGGTTCGGAAGCGTCGTCAATTGTTCGCAGGAGTCGTTTTTTGTTCGGCGGGTATTTCAAAAATGTTTTTCAAAATTTCAACAATTGACGACGCTTCCGAAACCCCCGCGCATGTTTGGCGAACTTTTGGAGCCTAAAATACGAATGTTGGACTTTGCCATTTTTTCGACATTCGCATCCTTCGCGAACCGTTCGCGTGTCCCGTGAAAACCCACCTTTACTCTTTAACCTTTTGTGCTGCTAGTGTACATTCTGCAGTTGTTGTGGGAGGAATTTTCCGACCACTAAAGTTGGTAGGAATTTTCGTTATCATCCCAACTAATTTACTCTTTCATACCCTTGTCCTGTCATTGTCCGCTCTGCTGAAAAGGTATTCTGCACGTATTTCGGCGATGCCCTTCATTAGCTTCAACATCTCCATCAGACCCTCTCGCAATAATCTCCTTTCTAATATAAAGAGTTGTCTTTTTCAGCCGCTCCTCGTACCTGAGCCGAACTAGGCCTGGGATAAAGCTCTACTCTGTACCCTCTCTATGTCAACCAAGTCCTTCCTCAGATGTGTTGACCAAAATTTTATACAATATTCCAGATGAGGCCTCATTAAATTCCTATACAGAACTAACACTACCTGTTTTGATCTATAATTTACACCCCTACGAATGCAACCTAAAACCCTGTTGTCTCTACCTGTGGCTGCCTGGCACTGTGCTGTCTCCTTACCTCTACATCTATTACCACCCCCAGATCCTTATTCTGTGTCGTATGCTCCAAGACTGCCCCTTGTCATTCCATACACCATCACCCTTCCTTGATAGGTATATCCACTCGTAATTCATAATTAGAGGCCCATTATCTATACAGAGTTGCAGGGCAATCATTTAGTCAAGAAATGTTTTGCGAGTGAACAAATCCTGGATAAGTCACCACTCTGACAGAATACTCCATTGAAGGTGGGAGGAATTTGGAATTTCATCAGGATGCCCAGCAATAACTTGCCTCCTCTTTGTGAAATACACCATGGGATAATGAGTTCCCTTAAACGGAACTTCATTGCAGGAGAAGGCCATTAGGCCCATCAAACATGTGCAATGGTTGTGCATGGTTGCTTATCCATGGTCTTATCCTTTTTAAATTCTGAGCATCAAACAACTCAGCTGCGATAGAGTTGGAATCACAGCCCTTACAAACTCGGAATGGATGCCCCAACCATTACACCCCCAAGTCTGGCTGGGATTTTAAAATTCCACCAACAGCAGGTGCAGGCAAACGTCGTCACGCACCAAGCTTAAAATCGCTTCAATGCATAGCGCACACCTTGATGCCTCGGCATCGCTTCAATGAATGGCGCACACCTTGATGCCTCGGCATACACATGAAACGCCAGGGTATCAGTTTATAGCTGGGTAGAGATTCTAACAGAGCCTAGGAAGCCCAGAGGTGAGTGTGGATTCCTTTCGGCTATTTTGCCAGCTCCTGTGGCAATAATAGTTTGTTAATAATAAATCTGAAACATTTCCTTTGGAACACCTTGTACATAATTAGGATATGCAAGATCTGTATTTCCATTTAAAGGACTGCATAAAGGATTGTCCTCTTAATTAAAAAGTATCCTGCTTGGATATCCTTTTCATACCAAGAAGCTTACCAGGTAGTTGCTTACAGTTTTGCTTATAGAAAAGCTTTGCTACACTCTGCTCTTAATGTAAAGATGCAGTGCATTCAGAAAGTATTCAGACCCCTTCACTATTTTCACATGTTATGTTGCAGCCTCATGCTGAAATCGTTTAAATTCATTTTTTCCCTCATCAATCTACACTCGATACCTCATAATGACAAAGAGAAAACAGGATTTTAGAAAGTTTTGCAAATTTATTAAAAAGAAAAAACTGAAATATCACATAGACATAAATATTCAGACCCTTAACTCAGTACTTAGTTGAAGCACCTTTGGCAGCGATTACAGCCTCGAGTCTTCTTGGGTATGACGTGACAAGCTTTGCACACCTGGATTTGGGGATTTTCTGCCATTCTTCTCTGCAGATCCTCTCAAGCTCTGTCAGGTTGGATGAGGACAGTCAGTGGACAGCATTTTCAGGTTTCTCCAGAGATGTTCGATTGGGTTCAAGTCAGGGCTCTGGCTGGGCCACTCAAGGACCTTCACAGAGTTGGCCATAGGCCACTCCTGCGTTGTCTTGGCTGTGTGCCTAGGGTCATTGTCCTGTTGGAAGGTGAACCTTCGGCCCAGTCTGAGGTCCAGAGCGCTCTGTTTCAGGTTTTCATGAAGGATATCCCTGTACCTTGCTCCGTTCATTGTTCCCTCAACTCTGACCAGTCCTCCAGTCCCTGCTGCTGAAAAACACCCCCACAGCATGATGCTGCCACCACCATGCTTCACCGTTGGGATGCTATTGGGCAGGTGATGAGCGGTGCCTGGTTTCCTCCAGACATGACGCTTAGAATTGAGGCCAAACAGTTCAATCTTGGTTTGATCAGACCACAGAATCCTGTTTCTCAAAGTCTGAGAGTCCTTTAGGTGCTTTTTTGGAAACTCCAAGCGGGCTTTCATGTGTCTTTCACTGAGGAGAGGCTTCCGTCTGGCCACTCTGCCATAAAGCCCAGATCGGTGGAGTGTTGCAGTGATGGTTGTCCTTGTGGAAGTTTGTCCCATCTCCACACAGGATCTCTGGAGCTCAGCCAAAGTGACCATCGGGTTCTTGGTCACCCCTCTTACCAAGGCCCTTCTCCCCCGATTGCTCAGTTTGGCTGGGCGGCCAGCTCTAGGAAGAGTCCTGGTTGTTCCAAACTTCTTCCATATAAGAACTGTGGAGGCCACTGTGCTCTTGGGAACCTTCAATGCAGCAGAATTTTTTTTGTAGGCTTTCCCAGATCTGTGCCTCGACACAATCCTGTCTCTGAGCTCTGCAGGCAGTTCCTTCGACCTCATGGCTTGGTTTTTGCTCTGATATGCATTGTCAGCTGTGAGACCTTATATAGACAGGTGTGTGCCTTTCCAAATCATGTGTAATAAATTGAATTTACCACAGGTGGACTCCAATCAAGGTGTAGAAACATCTCAAAGATGATCAAGAGAAATGGGAGGCACCTGAGCTAAATTTCAAGTGTCATAGCAAAGGGTCTGAATACTTATGTCAATGTGATATTTCAGTTTTTTCTTTTTAATAAATTTGCAATTATTTATAAAATCCTGTTTTCTCTTTGTCATTATGAGGTATTGAGTGTCGATTGATGAGGGAAAAAATGAATTTAAACGATTTCAGCATAAGGCTGCAACATAACAAAATGTGAAAAAAGTGAAGGGGTCTGAATACTTTCTGAATGCACTATAGATTTATTTAACACGAGTTATGCATTTCTTTTTAATAGACACACTGTACTATAATTTTAATGAGACACACTGTACCGTAATTCTAAAAATAGGACTTCGGGGTCATGATGCTCACCTGGATCAGGAGCAACAGTCACTCAACCCACCTCCCCTCCCCCCCTCCCCGCAGACCCCCCTAGACTCTGATATTTATGATGCTTCATATATAATCACTGCACATCGGATTTTTATGTGAAAAAATAAAAAATATTTTTTATCATAAAACGGCTTTTTTGCGCGCAAAAAAATTATTTTGCTATTTTCGGAAAAAAAAGAATTTCGCCCTTTTTCGGGAAAAATAAAATAAAATGCCCTTTTTGGTCGAAAATGTCTGGCAACGCTAAAAAAAATTAGGGAATTTTTCGAAATTTTAAACTGCGATCGAAATTTTTAACTGCGATCGATCTCAAAAACAAAACGTTGCGTCCACTTGCGTGCGTTGCGTCCCCAGCGTGTACAGCAGTGAGGCGGTGTACTACAGTGAGAGAGTGTACACAAAGTGTGAACAAGTCTCCTATCAAGATGAGTGCTGCTCTTCGTGACAAGTGGCTGAAGGAATTCAACGCTGGCGGCGATGGGGCCACCTTCAAGTACGTGTCGAGTGACACGGCTTTCTGTCGAGTTTGTGAAAAGACTTTCCGGGCGAAGCAGAAGTCTGAGCTGGCCCAACATGTCCAAGGAGACCGCCACAAGAGCAATTTGGCCTTGAAGAAGAAGAGGACGGTCACGCAAGCCACCATGGAGGACTTTGGTGGCGGAAAGAGGCACAAGTGTGACGTCGTGGCTCAGGAGCTGTGCCAGGCCATGCTGGCCGCTGGCATCCCATGGTCGAAATTGGAAAACCCTGCCCTCCGGTCGTTCCTGGAGAAGCACATCACTCTCCAGATCCCCGATGAAAGCTGGATTCGAAAGCACTACTTCGACAAGTGCTACGACGAGGCCTTGGCGGGGATCCGTGCCGACCTCGGACAGCAGCCCATCTGGCTGTCCGTCGACGAGACGACCGATTCGGCAGGTCGATATGTGGCCAACATCATCGCGGGACGCTTGTCCAAGGAGGGGTACTTTCGTCCCCACCTCGTCCAGTGCATGTTTCTGGAGAAGAGCAACTCCGGGGAGATCGTGCTTGCAGTCAATGACACGCTGCGCTATCTTTGGCCTGATTTCAAGCCGGAGTGCCTCAAGGTCCTCGTCAGCGACGCCGCGGCCTATATGATCAAGGCCGGCCATGCCCTGAAGGAACTCTTCCCGGACTTGCTGCATGTGACTTGCGTTGCCCACGTGCTCCACCGTGTCTGTGAGACAGTCCGATAAATGTTCAAGGACGTCAACGACCTGATTGCCACGACGAAGAAGGTGTTCGTCAAAGCCCCGTCTCGTGTTGTATTTTGGAAGGAGCAGCAGCCCAATCTTTCTCTCCCCCCGGAGCCCATTCTGACTCGGTGGGGGACGTGGATCGACGCCGCGGTGTTTTACGCCGAGCACTTCGAGGCCATCAAGGACATTGTGGACCAGCTGAACGATGACGACGCGATGGCAATCCGGAGTGCCAAGGACCTGTTCGGAAAGGCGGACATCAAGCTCAGTTTGGTCTTCTTAAATGCCCACGTGTCGTTCATCCCGAAGATCCTTAAGCAGCTGGAGGAGGCCGGCATGGAGCTGGCCAAGGCCTTCCAGCTCTTTGATCAGGCCAAGGAGGAGCTCGAAAAGATCCGAGGCTGCCGTAAGGAGATCCTGCTCACCAAGTTCAAGGCGGTGCTGCAGCGCAATCCCGACATTGGTGTGCTGAGGACAGTGGCTTTGATCCTGGATGGAGATCAGCACGGATCTGAGGTTGGTGTGCCGGCTGGAGTCAAGCTTGCTGACATCCCCCTCTTGAGGTACTGCCCCATCGTCGGCGTCGACGTGGAAAGGTCCTTCTCCGTCTACAGAAACGTCCTCACCGACCGCCGACACCGCCTCACCAAGGAGAACATTACCAAGATAATGATTTCAAACACCTACTTTAACCGTTCCTAAAAGGGTCTTGTCAATTTCTTCTAGTCCTCTACTTATCAAACAATGCGGTTGCAATAAAGGTACCTGAACGTCATTTTTTACCTGTTTACTAGCCCAGAGTGCTTAATGTTGTGCAGGAAAAAGCTTACCATTTTTTGTTCTTTTTTTGACTGATTTCTGAAAAACTTGGTAATAATAAAAAATGAATAATACGGGGGAAAAAAATATTTCG
Organism: Myxine glutinosa; assembly: GCF_964187855.1. NCBI lineage: Eukaryota > Metazoa > Chordata > Myxini > Myxiniformes > Myxinidae > Myxine > Myxine glutinosa. The sequence continues at coordinate 135,682,117 of NC_136271.1, read as the reverse complement.
GGATTTTTTCACATAAAAAAAAAAATTCCGCTTTTCAAAACATAAAAGGCCTATTTTCTTAACATAAAAATCCGTAGTCTAATAATCACTCTAATCAGATATGAAGCTTGTGGCCACATTTCATCAAAATCGTGTGTTTGGTTCAAGCGATAATGATTGAAGTGTGACTGAAGAAGTGGACTCACTCACTCACTGACCTGTGAACACTGCTCGATCGCATAAGCTCACCGGACTAAAGTCCAGGTGACCTAATAATTGCTGAGAAAAAGCTGGATTCATAATCCATCTGGCAAGCAATGTTTCTTTTCAACAAAACTCCTACTTGCATGCAATGTTTTCAACCAAAATAAACAAGCCTCTTCAAACACGTCATTTTGTGTAAAACTTTACATTTCTATAAATAATGCAATTACATCATTTCCAGGTATCCAAGACTAATAGTACAAACAGAGATTCAGTCAACATGTGATGGAGGGCAGTGACGACGATTACTACTACTACGACTACTATTACTACCACTACTACAACTACGAACCATCTTTAGAGGCCATTTTGCCCCGCAGAGCAGTGTTGGCCTTTTTGGGGCACCGTGGACCCCTTTTTGAAGCAATGTTTTATGGCCGGATGCCCTTCCTGCCGCCAACCCTGTTAGTCACCTCTTGCAACACACAGGGAATTACCAGTGAACTTGCCGACCTCGGAAGGATGACAGGCTGAGTCAACCCCCCTGGTGTTTCGACCGGGATTCGAACCCGGGATCCAAGGATCCCAAGCCGGCACCAGGCTCACTACTACAACTACGGTACAACGAATACAACTACAACTACGGTACAACGAATACAACTACAACTACGGTACAACTAATACAACTACAACTACGGTACAACGAATACAACTACAACTACGGTACAACTAATACAACTACAACTACGGTACAACGAATACAACTACAACTACGGTACAACGAATACAACTACAACTACGATACAACTACTACAACTACAACTACGGTACAACGAATACAACTACAACTACGGTACAACGAATACAACTACAACCACGGTACAACGAATACAACTACAACTACGGTACAACTAATACAACTACAACTACGGTACAACTAATACAACTACAACTACGGTACAACTAATACAACTACAACTACGGTACAACTAATACAACTACAACTACGGTACAACGAATACAACTACAACTACGGTACAACTACTACAACTACAACTACGGTACAACGAATACAACTACAACTACGGTACAACTAATACAACTACAACCACGGTACAACGAATACAACTACAACTACGGTACAACTAATACAACTACAACTACGGTACAACTAATACAACTACAACTACGGTACAACTAATACAACTACAACTACGATACAACGAATACAACTACAACTACGGTACAACTAATACAACTACAACTACGGTACAACTAATACAACTACAACTACGGTACAACTAATACAACTACAACTACGGTACAACTACTACCACTACGGTACAACTAATACAACTACAACTACGGTACAACTACTACCACTACGGTACAACTAATACAACTACAACTACGGTACAACTACTACCACTACGGTACAACTAATACAACTACAACTACTACCACTACGGTACAACTAATACAACTACAACTACTACCACTACGGTACAACTAATACAACTACAACTACGGTACAACTAATACAACTACAACTACTACGGTACAACTAATACAACTACAACTACTACCACTACGGTACAACTAATACAACTACAACTACTACCACTACGGTACAACTAATACAACTACAACTACTACCACTACGGTACAACTAATACAACTACAACTACGGTACAACTAATACAACTACAACTACTATGGTACAACTAATACAACTACAACTACTACCACTATGGTACAACTAATACAACTACAACTACTACAACTACGGTACAACTAATACAACTACAACTACTACCACTACGGTACAACTAATACAACTACAACTACAACTACGGTACAACTAATACAACTACAACTACGGTACAACTAATACAACTACAACTACGGTATAACTAATACCACTACGGTACAACTAATACAACTACAACTACGGTACAACCACTACCACTATGGTACAACTAATACAACTACAACTACGGTACAACTAATACAACTACAACTACGGTACAACGAATACAACTACAACTACGGTACAACTAATACCACTACGGCACAACGAATACAACTACGGTACAACTAATACAACTACAACTACGGTACAACTAATACAACTACAACTACGGTACAACGAATACAACTACAACTAATACCACTACGGCACAACGAATACAACTACGGTACAACTAATACAACTACAACTACGGTACAACTAATACAACTACAACTACGGTACAACTAATACAACTACAACTACGGTACAACTAATACAACTACAACCACGGTACAACTAATACAACTACAACTACGGTACAACTAATACAACTACGGTACAACTAATACCACTACGGCACAACTAATACAACTACAACTACGGTACAACTAATACAACTACAACCACGGTACAACTAATACAACTACAACTACGGTACACCTAATACAACTACAACTACGGTACAACTAATACAACTACAACTACTACAACTACATCTACGGTACAACGAATTCAACTACAACTACGGTACAACTACTACTACTACTACTACTACTACTACTACTACTACTACTACTACCACCACCACCTCCACTCCAACCTGACAGATCTCTCAATCCAGGCCGCTGCTGATAAACCAGCCATCATCCTTTTAACAGAATCCTTCTTCCCACAGGACCATCCCTGACTCCTTAGTGTCCCTGTCTGGCTATTGTCTCCTCCGGTTTGATGAAACGGAACCCCGTCCTGGTGGCAGAGTCATACTGTACATCAACAACTCCATTTCTCAATCTCTGTCTACTGCTTTTTAGGGATTCCATCCCCACATAATTTTCCATTTAAATTTTTTTTTTCTGACATATTAAGTTATCTCCTTCCTTGGGGCATTTTCGTTCCAATATATAATATTGCATATGGAATAGCCTCCACTGCTAAATCGAGAAATTATCATTTTTGGAAAAGAGCACTTGGAACGTTTTCTTTTTCGTTTGAGGCATGTCCACCTGTGTCCTATCATGTTTCATTAAAAGAGTTCTTGTGATCACACTGTGTCTCATCCTCCTGAATAATTAAGTTGTAATAAAAGCAAAGATTTAACATATACAGATCATGAGAGGGTGAGGTTGATGTAAGAAACAAAGCATACAATGTTCATTAGGTTCAAAGCGGCGGGTGGAGGGGGCTGGCAGGATTGCCTCGGGGTACGCACATTCGCCTCTAAGCTCTCTAGCCTGGGTTTGAATCCCGACCCAGCTATAAACTGTCATCCTGGTGTTTCACAGGCAGGGTGATTCATCAATGTGTGTGTGTGCCGTTCCTCGGATGGATGTTAAACTGGGTGTCCCATATGCCGGCATTAGTTGGTGGACGTTAAAGATCACGCAGTGTCCTTCACGAAGAGTAGGCGAGCTATCGCCGGCACCATGAACATATTTCAAATTGTTGCCCTAACTACTGCTGGGAAGGCAATGGCAGACCACCCCGTATAACCCTTGCTCAGGAAGCTGCTTTGGTGGCACCGATGCTTTAATGAGGAGTACGGGGAGGGAGGAAGGGAGAGGGAGAGAGGGAGAGAGGGAGAGAGGGAGAGAGGGAGAGAGGGAGAGAGGGAGAGAGGGAGAGAGAGAGAGAGAGGTTCAAAGGAAACATGTCCTTTATAGAATACAAAAAGACTATACGTTGTTTTTCTTTAAAATGGAATCTTAAAACACACATTAATTTCATCCTGGCCTTCCCCCCAAAAAATCCAGCCAGGTTGTGGCAAGACAGATGTGGTAGATAACGGCACTGATTACACTGGTCAACAGGCAAATTGGTTCTGACTTATTTTCAACTGTTTCTAACTAATTTGGTGCCCACGAATCCGAATCTGACCTTAAAATTTCACTATCACGTAACCTTGACGTAGTACATAAGTGTGGAAAAAAATCTTTAGGGCATGCGAATTTCTTGATTAAGTCTCAATAAGTCTATTTATTGTCACAAAAAATAATATGAACTTTAAGTTTTTATTTACATCACATAAAAAAATGTAAATCTCCAAAAATAATACGCTTTATAAAATATCACAAAAAAATAATATGAACTTTAAGTTTTTATTTACATCACATATAAAAATGTAAATCTCCAAAAATAATATGAACTTTAAGTTCTTATTTACATCACATAAAAAATGTAAATCTCCAAAAATAATATGAACTTGATAAAATATCACAAAAAATAATATGAACTTTAAGTTTTTATTTACATCACATAAAAAAATGTAAATCTCCAAAAATAATATGAACTTTAAGTTTTTATTTACATCACATAAAAAATGTAAATCTCCAAAAATAATATGAACTTTATAAAATATCACAAAAAAATAATATGAACTTTAAGTTTTTATTTACATCACATATAAAAATGTAAATCTCCAAAAATAATATGAACTTTATAAAATATCACAAAAAAATAATATGAACTTTAAGTTTTTATTTACATCACATAAAAAATGTAAATTTCCAAAAATAATATGAACTTTAAGTTTTTATTTACATCACATAACAAAATGTAAATCTCCAAAAATAATATGAACTTTATAAAATATCACAAAAAATAATATGAACTTTAAGTTTTTATTTACATCACATAAAAAATGTAAATCTCCCAAAATAATATGAACTTTATAAAATATCACAAAAAATAACATGAACTTTAAGTTTTTATTTACATCACATTAAAAGTGCTTCTGAACTTTACTTTTGCGTTTGTAGGAGCAATCACTTTCACGCTGTAAAGTCCAACAGTAGTCGCCCATCATGTTTGGATTGAATCGGCCTTGATATCGAGTCTCCATGATGGCAATTTCCTGGTGAAACCTTCCTCCATGTTCATCACTGACATCACCAAGATTTTGTGGAAAGAAGTCCAGATGAGAATGGAAGAAATGTATCTTGAGTGACATTCGAGCACCGAGCCCCTGGCAACTCTTCAACATCTTGTCCACAAGCTCTTCATCATTTGGTGCTCGAAAATTTCCAAGGTATTTGTTAGCCAGAGCCACAAAGCTATCCCAAGCAACGCTTTCCAGCTCAGATAGTCTCGTTACGAAGTCCTGATTAGTGAGTGCAAGACGAATTTTGGCTGTGGCTGATATTCCTATGGTATACTGGTTCTCTAAAACTGGATGTGTTCGTGAAAATTGGATATCATAATCGAAATCTACAGGTTCATGGTGGTTAGGATCACCTCAAAATATACTAGAACCATAAAACTTTTAAAATTTCGTTGACCAGTGTTATTAAAGGTTTCAAGACATGAATATCCATTCACAGGGCTGATTGAATCAAATAATAAAAGGAATCAATCGTAGGTTGCGTGGCATCCTGTGCTATGCAGCCACTACTGGTATAAAGGGGGTAAGCACATAATACAGGTTCAACTGTTATTATTTAATTTTTACATAATATGCAGTCTTCGAGCGCAGTCTTTTTTCACAATGATGGCATTAATCCAACTATGTGGTTGACCGCTACTTATATCCAAAATTTACACTGCAGAATGAAAAATGAAATCGATTCCTGATCGTTCCATTACATCTGTGCCATGAAAAGTTATGAAATAATTACTTTGTTGTAACGAAAATTACTTAATTTCCTTCACGCCAAATTGATTTCTCCCTTTTCGGAAGATGAGATATGCCATCTTCGTGCAGTGTTCAGGTCTCGAATAGACTTTACAAAGTGGCTTTGAAAGAGAAACTATCGGAATAAAAGATGCAGCTCTACAAGCGACACTTTCTCAGTGTCACTACTCAAAAGTCCATCTATAATTCGATGAAAAAAGAGAATATACAGTGAGGCATTGTGAGTTCAAGTGGGTTTGCATGACCTTGAACAGCTCTCCATTCATTTGATTCTTACTGGTGGTTAAATGCCTGTCGCTAAGTGCAAGCTGCCATGCGACCTCATCTCAGCTTCACTCAATGTTTTCCATCCATTTTCAGACAACGGAGGGCAGTGTACCTTTTTCTCTTTCTCTCGCTTTATTTCTGAAATCGCAACATGTATTGCATCCAATATCCCCCAATGTCCTTTGTTTTGCCTGTTTTACTTATCTCTGTGGACTACACATAATCGTGTTGCTCTACACTTGATAATAAAAAGTGGTCAAAAACAATCTATCTATAATTCCAGTAATCTCTGTTTGTACGTTTGTACGTTTGTCTGTGACCGCTGTTTCTCGACAACCACGGGTCCGATATACTTTAAACTTGCCAGGTATATTGCTGGGGACCCGAGGATGTGCCTTTTCAAGGTTTCATATTAATCGGACAATTACTTACCGAGCTATGTCCAAAAAACGATTCAACCAATCAGAGAGCAGCGAACTATCGCGTGTGCCGAACGTGGCGGACACACTCTGCCTCGGATGGCACATTTGAGAGCGTATTCATTTATTTCACGTTTGCAAACTATGTTGGCGTTAAACTATGTTTTAAAACTAATAAAAACGAATTTGCGATTCATTCGCTTTCCTGCGCGTTTGTGCACGCGATGGCGATTTCTTTACCAAACTCCGGAAGCCGTTCGCTTTGGACCAAACCATTTCATGTAAATAGAGGGGGGGGATATAATTTTAGATATAGATATAGTACGGGCAATGCCCTAGTTGGATTCAATGGCGCCAATATTTATTCATACCGTAAATAGGTGGGTGCACGTCTCCGAAAAAAAATAAAAAAATAATGCAACTCGAAAGCATCCCAAAATGTAAAACCTTTCCGCGTTCGCTTTGTACTCAAAATAAATTTGACGAAAACAACATCTAAAAAATTGGTGTTCTCCATATTTTCATAATAAAGGGTTGTTGAAAATTTCATGACGAAAGCTCAAATGGCAAAAACGTTACGTCATGGACACGGACAAACATGTCAGGTCTCAGATTTGTTACTGCTTAATGCTCAATTATAAATGCCGGTTGACTGACGTATTACCACGTAAGCTATGTTATAAAATGCTGTTCTATAATGTTATTTCATGAGTTAATAAAATGTATTCGAACCTTAGGTAGGCTGCTTGAATCGTAGACATAAATCCTTTGATAAATTGCCAAAAACATTAACTGTTTTGTTTAATGACAGTGACGCCTGAGTTACAATGAGGTTTTTGCTTCGCTTTCATTTAAAATGAGGTCATGCTGGACAATGGTATACGTGTGCTTTTTTCGAGGCTGGTCATAAAACCACGCCCACATGCGCTTGTTTTTGCGTAATGCCAGTAGAATGACATAAACCTATCGTTAACTATATATATTTTGTTTTAATCTCAGCAACGCATGACTCTGTATAAACATGCTTTGGATTACTCATGTACACAAACCCATAAAATATATGGGTTTGTTTGGCTAAGCATACACTCTTCTCTTTGTGAGTTACAGTTCTGTTTGCTCGGAGCCCAGAGAAACAATTGGTCCAAATGATAAGGAAAAGCTGACTCCCCCGAATGATAACGGTGGGAGGAACCTCTCCCAGTGTTGTTTGTTCCCTCGGAGATTTCCTGATAAAACGTGTCCCTATATAAATGGACTGGGAATCAATGTGTTTTCAGGAAGGCTTGACGTGGCATGAGACTGGCTCTTGCTATAGATGTCTTGGCCTCCTCCGGATCTGTATAAGTTGGTTATTAATAAAGCTGCGCCATTTTTCAGGCTATTTGTGGACTTCTTTTGCAAACGAAGAGCTGATTCTTCACAGATGGTACCAGGAGTGGGGTGTCAACAGACGCGGAGGACGGGAAACGGAGCCCGATGGACAGGAGGAAGGCTGACCTGAGGCCGGCGCCGGCACGTTGATTTGATTAAAGGTGGGAGTTGTTTTATATCAGAGGGCTATTATTCCAAATTCGTACCTTCCTCCTTCGAGCGGGTTCAGTCTCCTTGTCTTCCCCGCTGTCTGCACTCGAACAGAAATTGTAAGTAGAGGCTCATTTAGGCCTCAGAATGACGTAGCTTTGTTAAAGCCAGGATAAACAAGTAAGGATAAACCAGTAAGGACTTAACAGTAAGCTTAAAGTTACAGTTAGCACCAGGAGGGGAAAATGAGGTCGGACAGCCATATAGGTTGAAACCAGGTGGCCAAGATTTTTCCAGGAAGGAACAGCCCAGAGACAAGATGGGGTATGCCATTGCATGCCAGGGAACGAAGGGCTGTGGCTAAACTTAGACGGCCAAAGGGACATGGCCAGGAAGGGTGAAATGCGTAGGTACCAGGTAGGTTTGACAAGAAGGTAGTGACAACTACGAGGTCAAGCCAGGAAGCTCTAGACTAAGTTCTAGACAAGAGGTCCAGATAAAGCAGGCCAGGATCTGGTGGACAAGAGAAAATAAATAAGCTCACAGGAAATGGGCCAGGTGGCCACAGGGTGAGAACGACAGGTAGGAATTTGAAGCTTCAGAGCCAAAGGAAGCAAGTTCAGGAAGCAAAGTTCAGGACAAAACAATTAAGGAGGTAGTTAAGCAAGCAAATCAGCGGCTAATGCCGCTCGTCCATAATCCGGACCAAGACCCCGCGAAAGGGGAGGTAGCCACCATGCCCCCAACCCCCCCCCAAGACCTGAGCTCAGCCCCGGGGCTCTAGGCAACACCCCAACACCCCCCGCCCTGCCTCCCCTTTCCACCTCAACCCACCCCCCGTCCAAACCCGTCCCAAAAAATCCTTTTCCTTGAATGAGAGACGTAACATGAATGAGGAATGAATGTATATTGGGATGTTAATTGACGTGTGTGTCTGGCCAATGTGTTTGTCTGTGTGTCATGTGCAAAGCAGAGGGTTTCGGTGTGAAACTTTGTAAGCGATCTGCTCGACTTGGGGGAAATTCAGGCCGGGAATGTCCATTTTAACGTCTATCCGAGAGAACAGGCGAGGTCCTGAACTGAGTCCGGATTTTCATCTGTTTGGGAGTTGTTTGGGAAGCGAATTGATATAAATCGGGTCAGGAAAGCACCCGGAGTGCCCTTGTCGATCTACTGTTGATATGAAGCGGTTTCTTGGAGATGGTTGCAGAATTCGAATCAATATGTGTGTTTTACTTGAATTGAAGAGTTCATTCAATGGCAGATATTGTGGATTGTATGTGTGGGATGTATCGCTGAGGCAGCTCACCTTTGAAATTGGTGTCATATAGTGCATTTTGGGGTCGGGTGCGATGAGGTTGCTCAGAGTGCCGGCGATAACTCGCCCACTCTCAGAGGAAGTGTGTGCCCAAATGCATTGTGGGTCATTTCGACTTTGCTGGATGTCGGACGTTCACATGTCAGTATCTTGTCAGAATCTTCTTCTTCATGTCATGTCCTTCATCCTTCATCTTCTTGTCAGAATTAGACATGAGTCATGAGCCATGTCGGAATAGTGGCCGGCTGCGACATATATGCCAGGCAATGTCACAGGACGAATACGTTATTTAAGATGGATTTATAAGATGGATAGATGGATGGATTTATTTAGGATGGTTAAATTAAACGATTTCTAGACAGAGTAATTAATTTCCGGAGCCAAAAAGTCTTGTTCATACAGTAAGTGAGATACAGTGCGAATAAATGAGATTCAGAGAGATCTCTGATTGAGGTAGGCAGAAATGTCACGTTTTCAACAGAACGCTGATCCGAGGAAGGAGGACGGTCGAGGTTTCAACTGTCGGTATGTGGTGTGGCTTGTGCCAAGGTGTGGGCGCGAGGAGGTGCGTTGATGAAGCGTTGTGCGAACGAGGAAGGATGTGCGATGGGCATTGTGAAGCACGCCTCGTACGGAAGGTCCTTGGACGAAGTGTGACGGTTGTTGGATTCGTAGAAGTTAGCATTATGCTATGTAGAGCCACATTAATGGTCATTTGTCCATTGTCGCCGGACTTGCATTACTTGTGGGATAATAAAGCGCTGGTTACCCCAATTCGAAGTTTGACCTTTTAAAGTTTAGTTGACCTTTGTTCGAGATATGCAAGGGAAAGGTCAGAGGTAATTCACTAACCTTGGAAGAACGACAGGCGGAGTCAGTCTACAGGGTGTTGCTTTAACGACAGGATATATAGGACTTAAATCTGGAGAATATCGGGACATTATATTGTGGGTAAAACCAAAATCATGTACATAATTAGTGGACAGAGAATATCGAGTTTTTTGTTGTTGTGGGCCTGCCCGGAAAGGTGATGTCCTGTGCTGGGGCTGGCGACATGCCTCTGTTATTTGTCTGTCTGTCGGTCTGATTGTAAGTCTTTGGTACTGGGAGGGCTAATTGAGTGCTCAGGCGTCATTGTTCCATGGAGGCAGGAGCTGTGAGTCACAAAATGTAAATGTAACACAGAGAGATGAACAGGACAACAACGGAGTTTATATGGACGGGTTTGGGGATGCAACTTCGTCCGGGGGTTTTGGTCCAGCCTGCAAGGAGTCCAGGGGCTTGTTTTAGGGCTGGGTCGCCAAAAATGGGATGCTGTGCCCATCTGGATGTAAAATTATCCATCAAGGACGGGGAATAATGTGCAGTGTGATTGGGTAAGAGGTAAAGGCCATAAAACACCAACCCCATGAGGAACGAAATAAATGGAGAGATGTTGGGATCACATGATGGTTGGGATTGAAGAACAACCTACTGGGATTTCAAACCTGTGTTTGGGTCTGGGGCAACTGGGTGATGGGCAATAGTGTATGAGTGAGTAATTATGATCTGTTTAAGTGTAAGAGGCGGTGGAGAAGAAAGGGGTGATGAAAAGTTATTTGTTTAGTGTGAAGTAGGTTGGTTGCTTATTTGTCACAGTAAGATGAGAGTTGTGTTTTTAAGCTTGGTCTTTGAATGAATTGTTGCTTGGAATGTGTTGATTGGAAAAGTGATTTCTGATCGCTGATCCGATCTGGTTTTGAATTGTTGATTTAATTTTGAATTGATTGGAGGTAATAAGGATTTGTGTTGATTTCCTGATTTGAGTTGATCTGGAAACAAAGACAGATGGGATTAATGTGTATATCAGGAACAATTTGGAAAAGAAATATGGATATATGACATTACTAAAATATAACCAAGCAATTGAGAGTTCTTGGGTTAATGGGATATAAATAAATGCATCTACAAGTTGATGGTTTATAAAAATTTAGGTCTGGATGATACTTAAACGATGAACAATGTTGGCAATATACAAAGAATGTGACTTGTTTTTTGGGGGGAAAACATGTGGTTTAAATTTGGTTGGCTAAGTTTAAAGATGGAGATGTTTCGCAGAACTCTTATGATTATTTACATGAGTGGTGGACTATTCCATGGCGAAGCATTTTTCAGTTTTTATGATTAAGGTTTAAGGTCTTTATGATCTGTTTAGTGTATTTTTCAAAGGAGAGGGTTTTGGTCAATGATGATGCCAAGATTCCGGATGTGGATACTGGGAAACCATCGATGTTGGGGGGAATGAAGATTAATTCAGATTTAGCGTAGTTAAGTTCGAGGAAGCTGATCTGAAGCTAGAATTTTATTTCAGTTAGGCAGTTTGTCAGGATAGAGTGGGTGGTGGTGGAGCACGATTTGGTGGAGATGAAAAAGCTGGATGTCATCGGTGAAGCAGTGGAATTGGAGACCATGGTGCATTGGCTATGGTGCATGACGGATTAAGTGACCAAGGGGGGATAGGTACAGGACGAAGAGGAGGGGGCCAAGAACTGAACCTTGGGGGACACCTTAAGGGGGAGTGAATTGTGGTGATTAAGCTGTTGTAGATGCTGTCAATTTTGCTTTGGATGAATGGTCCAGGAAGGAAGGAGGGTGCAGGTGGCACCAGGTGTGAGTGCACAGGTGTGCACCAACAGGTGTGTGGAGCAAGGTGGTGGTATCCAGGGAGCTGAGGAGTTTGTTCACGTTGTAAAGTTTGTTTATTTAGTTTGTTTATTGTAGAGAAGAGTGCTTTTGGGATTCCGGAGCCAGAGTGGATAATTTGAGAGTAGTAGGTGGTCCATGTGAAGCTTGGGAGTGAACTGATTTGGGTTTAATAGGCACAAGCTGGTCTAAACAGGGTGAGGAGGATGGCGTGATTGATGATGTCAAAGGAGGCGTTGAGGTGAGGAGGATGAAAATGTTGAGGTTGCCGGCATCAGAGGAGAGAAAAGGTCGCTGGTGATTTTGAGGAGAGCAGTTTCAGTACTGTGGCTGGAGCAGAATCCGGATTGGGATGTTTCATACAGGTTATTGGCAGAGTGGTGATATTTGAGTTGAGTGGCCACAGCACGTTCCAAAACTTTTGACAGAAAGGGTAGATTGGAGATGGGTCTGAAGTTATTTAGGGTGTCAGGGTTTAGTCCAGGGTTTTTCTAAAATGGGGGTGAAGTTTCACGAGTTTTTGGGGAAATCGGTATGTGAAGCTGGATTAAGTTGGAACTGCTTGATGAGCCATGGAGATGGATTGGGTTTTGTTGTTGGTTGTCTGGGAGTTCGGTTGTTGCATTGCCAAAGGTTTCTGTGTGGTGGACACACTGGTTGGCTGTTGTCTTGTGTGACGTGGGTGGAGATGTATGAGGCTGTGTGTGGCTGCCTGGAGGGGAAGGCGGCTACAGTGGTTGATATTGGTTGTGGGTTGTCCGGGGTGCTTCGATTTGCATAAAGGGTGAAGATTGGGATATTACATTATTTTAAGTAAGTATTGGTATGAGTAATTACATAAGTAATTATGAGCTATTATGAGTAATTAGTGGTATGAGTATTAGTTATGAGTAAGTGATTATTTTAGTAAAGTTACATGTTTCGCTGTGTTGTGGATCTGCGGACAAGCTAGTTTGATGGGTACCCTGGGGTCTTCGGCGTGTCTATGTGTTTGGCTGTCTGTCACACCGGACTCTTGAATGGGTTTTCATGAGACGAATTTCAGAATTGATGACAATTCAGTGAGTATGGTGGACAACGTGAAGTGGCTGGTGTGAAGGAAGGGGTTGGGAAAGATGGACCCCCTTCACGAATACCCAGTAGGGTAGCTTAATTTCAGACATAACAGTGAGAATCTATTGTGAGCGAATCACAGTGGGTGAGGAAAACATTGTGTGTGACCAGACACCAGAACTGACCAGAATTGAAATTGGAAGTAGACCAGGTTATTTCTATTATTTGTTTATTCGTGAAAATAAATAAATAATAGGGGGAGGTTAATGGAGGTTAATGGTGGTTTGTTTGTGTTAATTCTAGTTGAAACTCTCGCTGAAGTAATTTTCGTTTATTTTTATTTTTTGATTCGATTTGAGAGTTGAGATGATTGATTTTTTATTAATTTTATAATTTTATTTTTATTGATGTTGGAAACAGGTAATGGGATGCTGAGAGAAGGATGGAATTTAATTTGAATTGGACTGGATTAAATGGGATTGAATTTAAAAATTGAATATTGAATAAAATTGGATCCACTTGGAAAAAAGTGGATTAGGAAATTGGAGACCTGTAGACCAGGCGCTCCCAGGAGACTTGTGGATCAGGTGTTCCACCAGAGGAAAAAGACCAGGTGTTCGTGGAGCACTTCACCTGCAAGAACGCCTTGGAACCAAGGTGGAAGGGACCAGTCCAGGTGTTGCTGACTACACCAACGGCAGTCTTTTGCGAGGGCAAGACTTCGTGGATCCACGCCACGCACTGTAAGTTGGCCATACAAGCACCAGACACCACACCCCCAGAACACAGTAAGGATGGGCCTAATCATAGGTACAATACTATTGATAGCGACAGCAGCTAGGGGAAACTCCGATTCCAATAGATGCGAAAACGAAACCCGACACCTCACCGTAACATGGGGACAAAGAGTATCACTACCATGTTTCGAACAGAAAGCCCTGCACACAAATTGGGTGAACATAAATTGGCTAGCACTGTCGGCAGGGCCTGGACGCGTTGGCATGATACTACAAAAGCAACGAGAGTTCCGGGAAGACGGGCAAGCTAGCATTAAGACCTTGGCCCAACCAGGATACCAATGGGGAACCCCTGATTTTAAGCTACAAACACGCACGCGCCTAGAGAAAGGCATGACTATGCAGGTCCGGTGCAGCGTCTGGACCCCTGGCGCGGCCGGTGGCGAAAAGAACTACATACGATGCAACGAATACATACTCACGCCACACCCCCAGAATAAGGCCCCAAAGAGGGGGGAAAACACATATTGGAAAGTGGCCAGGGAGGTGGCAACAATTCAAAATAGGACACACCGCTGGTCGTGCATGCGCTTTCCCCAAGCAGGCACCACAGGAATACACATGATAGTGCTACCTCTGTCCCTCAATGACCTCTGCTCACAACCTATCGATCCCCCATGTTTAGTCACCACGCTGGAAAGAGAAGGGGTTGACAACGGCAAGAGTTGCAATCGGCAATTTAATTATCGCCCGTCAATGATTGCCCATGTGGCCGAGAGGCCTGCCCCCGTCTGGGTCAAACCACAGAAAGGGAGGGTCTGCCTCCAGGGTTCCGGCCACTTGCGTATGGGAGAATCAGAATGCGCCTACACTCTCCCCGGGAAGCTGGGACAAGGGAGCTCGGGGATTACATTACGAATAGTACTGCAAGATAAACACAACCACAACATAACGGCTATAACATTCTCTAGGGGGGTTAGTAGGATTAATGGGGTGGTAAAGGGACTCCAGTGCTTATCCACCCACCTGGTCCCACCCCATGGGACAATGTTTATATGCGGCGACAAGGCTTACCCCTATTTACCAAATAATTGGGGGGGCACATGTTATCTGGGTTCAGTCCTTCCTGACGTTGAGATACTGGATGAGCTAGACCCAAAGTCCTTGGACAGGCGTTATAAGAGGTCAGTCATGAACGAAGATGGAACCACTAAACTACACGGGAGCCTAGGGGAAAAGGTGTTTGGTTTCTTCTTCCCAGGAGCGGGCACAGTCATGGATAGTTTCCGGATAGATAAATTGGCTTTGGCCCTAGAAAAGGTGGCAAACGACACCGCTACGGCTCATGACATACTATTGGATCGATCGGATCGCGCGCGAAAATTCTTATACATTTAGCTGGCTCACTGACTGGTTCCAGGGATGGACGGGCACCATAGTGAAGTGGTTATTGACCGCACTGGCTGTGATAATCGGGGTAGTAATTTGGGGGGCACTAATGAAATCTCTAGTCCTCCTCTGTATGAGAAAGTACTTTACAGGATGGAAAGTGAAGAAGCCGCCGACAACAACTATGGCTCTGACCACAGAGGCCGTCGACCTGAACGGGTCCTTCAACAAGGCAGTTGCGACCGGCACTCCAGAAAATTGCATTGAATTTTGTGGCAACTGTGATACTTGTGTGGATCCCATGTGGGAACTGGCTGCTGCCTGTAACGGTGTATGTGATGACTGTGATACTTGTGCTATAAACCCCTTGCGTGTACTGGCTAACGCTGCTTATGTATTACAAGCTGACAGCTGCACGCCCCCTTCTGACCCAACTATGGATCTGATTGCGACACTGGGTCTGGCGTGAGGGACCCGACGTGGATATCCTAGACCCGCAAGCCGACCAGGCGCCCATGGGAGACTTTGACATAAAGGAAGTCCCTCTCTTTTCTTCAAATGTTTCGGATCTCTTTGATCCAAATGTTTCGGATCTCTTTGATCCACATGTTGCGGATCTCTTTGCTTCAAGTGATTCGGATTCGGATTTTTACGCTCTGTACCCTGACCAGGAAATTGAGACACAAGATACTGACAATATTATGTATTCCCCAGAACAGCAGCACGTGAGGGACCTCATGGGCATGACCGTTGATTAACTTCGAAGATCTGCAAGGACTGCGTCTGCAAAGGGTGGGGGGAGCCAGTTCCGCAGGGGAAGTGATGCACCCTCTGGCGGAGCAGAACCTCATCTGGACCAGACGTCTTCGTTGTGGATCCGAAACGTTAATGAACTTTCATGTTTTGAGCCCTCAGGCTCCGAGCACGCACCACACGACACGTTCGCCAAATGCACGGGCGAGGCGCTATGGGCGCACGGTATGCCCTTGGGAGATACCCGCATTACACGATGGTCTTTCAATAAAGCCCGATGTGGCACGTTGTCTCTTGAGATACTTTGTCTCGACGAGACAAGAGGAAGGAATGTCAGGTCTCAGATTTGTTACTGCTTAATGCTCAATTATAAATGCCGGTTGACTGACGTATTACCACGTAAGCTATGTTATAAAATGCTGTTCTATAATGTTATTTCATGAGTTAATAAAATGTATTCGAACCTTAGGTAGGCTGCTTGAATCGTAGACATAAATCCTTTGATAAATTGCCAAAAACATTAACTGTTTTGTTTAATGACAGTGACGCCTGAGTTACAATGAGGTTTTTGCTTCGCTTTCATTTAAAATGAGGTCATGCTGGACAATGGTATACGTGTGCTTTTTTCGAGGCTGGTCATAAAACCACGCCCACATGCGCTTGTTTTTGCGTAATGCCAGTAGAATGACATAAACCTATCGTTAACTATATATATTTTGTTTTAATCTCAGCAACGCATGACTCTGTATAAACATGCTTTGGATTACTCATGTACACAAACCCATAAAATATATGGGTTTGTTTGGCTAAGCATACACTCTTCTCTTTGTGAGTTACAGTTCTGTTTGCTCGGAGCCCAGAGAAACAATTGGTCCAAATGATAAGGAAAAGCTGACTCCCCCGAATGATAACGGTGGGAGGAACCTCTCCCAGTGTTGTTTGTTCCCTCGGAGATTTCCTGATAAAACGTGTCCCTATATAAATGGACTGGGAATCAATGTGTTTTCAGGAAGGCTTGACGTGGCATGAGACTGGCTCTTGCTATAGATGTCTTGGCCTCCTCCGGATCTGTATAAGTTGGTTATTAATAAAGCTGCGCCATTTTTCAGGCTATTTGTGGACTTCTTTTGCAAACGAAGAGCTGATTCTTCACAAACACACATGACTGCAAAACCCCATCTTGTCTATGTGGGAAACGGGCTAATTAATGGGACAGTGGGTGGAAGGGTGCGCAACATGTTTGGTTTGCCCTTCGTGGCCAAAGATTGCCATTCATATACAGTATGACATGCGAACCACCTGGGAACATGAAATTGTTTGTAGCCCATTGTAGAAGCTGCTGCCGAAACAATAACCACACTTAAAGAAAGCAAGCAGCAGTGTAACCAGGTGTCAAGGAGTGCCCAAGAAGACCAGGCCATTTGTTACCCATGTTTTTTTTTTTGTTTGTTTTTTTTTGTACACTGAATCGAGGCTCGTGAAAGAGCTAACATTTATTTCACAAATATATCAACCAGACAAACAAAATGTATAAAAAGAGGGAGCGGAAGACAAGATGGGGAGAGAAGGGGAAGCACACAAACACAACATTTGAGAGCAGGGATTAGTGTGGGAGGGAGAAGGCTTGGGGGAGGGAGGGGGGAGAGGTATAAAACACAAGGGGACCGAAATTAGCGGGGGTAGAAAAGATCAAGGTTTTGGATGGGGGAGGATAAGAGATGGTGGTGAACAGCTGTTTTAAAGACCTGGAGGGTGGAGTGGGATTGAAGAGAGTGAGGGAGTTTGTTCCAGAGGTGGGAGAAAAGAGGAATGAAGGAGTGAAGGTGAGCAGAAAGTCAAGATTTTGGCAGTTTAACCATAAGAGGGTTACCTATGGTTTTCGGCAGGAATTTTTTAATTTGGTGAGGTACTAGTGATATTCACCTGCTCTTCGAGAAATACACAGTGGGATATTTAACATCCACCAGCTAATATTAGCACATGAGACATCTTGCTGAAAGTTCACCTGAGGGGCGGCATACCTTGTGATGTAAAGCCCTGCCTGTGATGTGCCAATCGGACAGTTTATGGTCAAGTCGAGAATGGAACCCAATCTAGATACCTCAGAAGCCTGTCAGATATGGTTGGAGGAAAAGGTGAAAGTTTCCTTCGATCATCTAAGGGTCTCATAAATAAATGCCACACCACAAATGCACTGCAGATCAAGTAGTGCATCAGCTCCTCAAGAATGGCAAGGCTCCAACAAGACAGAATAAAGTGTGGTTGAAGAGGGATAACAACAGAGAATCGTCATTTTATGACTGCATTTTCACCAACTGAGCTAACCAAGGAAATTGACACACTAAAGATTGTGAAAGCAACTGGCTTAGATTATATTTGTACTGAGGGTATCATGTACTTTGGTCCCCATGACCTTGAATGGCTGCTGCACCTTTTCAATAATTTTTTTTATTCCCTCAATATTCCAAAGATATGGCATAACACACATGGTGTTGCTCTCCTCAAACCAGGAAAGAGGCCTACAAACCAAAAGACCTGCAGACCCAACATCACCATTGTGTCACATCTATAAGCTCTACGAGTGTTTGATCCTTTACCGTTTGATGCCTCCAGTGGAAGAATATCTCATTCCAGAACAGGCTGGTTTCTGACAAGACAAGTCCTGAACCTCACCCAACACATTGAGGATGGTTTCAGAGTTACTAGCTCCGCAGCTGTTCAACATTTACACCAATGACCAGCCGATATCCCCTGGGACTAGAAGCTTTTTGTCCTTTGCTAATATGTCCCTCTGCTAATAATTTTGCCTTAGATTTTTAAGTCAAGGACTCTGAGGAAATTGAAGGTCACCTACCACAAGGTAAACAAGAAAGAGCAATCAGATTGCAAACCCTTGCCAGGATGTATTTTCATTGGTTTTTAAGGCTTTTGTGTTAAAACAAATATGGCGGCCGAACCACGTGATCGATGACGTCATCATTATTTTTTTTTCCACCAATTTATGCCGACATGACGCTCAAGAAATGTCATCTTGATCGGATGAAGTTTTGGACTTGTCGAATTATGACTTCATAATGGAGGCACCTATGACATCATCATGAACATATTTTATTCCCCACGGAGAGTTCTTTACAATGAGCCATGTCTGAATTTTTTATATTCAGTGCTTTCGGAGATATAGAGGTGCAAAGTTTTTCGGTTTTTCCAAGATGGCGGCCGAACCGCGTGGCCGATGGCGTCATCATCATTTTTTTTCTCCACCAATTTATGCCTACATGACGCTCAATAAATTTCAACTTCATAGGATGAAGTTTTGTACATGTCGAATTATGATGTCATAATGGAGGCACCTATGACATCATCATTAACATATATTATTCCCCATGGAGAGTTCTTTACAATGAGACATGTCTCGTTTTTTTCTATTCAGCGCTTTCTGAGATATAGAGGTGCAAAGTTTTTCGATTTTTCCAAGATGGCGGCTGAACCACGTGAAATATGACGTCATAATTATCATAAAAAAATGAAACAAGTGGAGTTGCACCTATGGTGAAAATTTCCTGTCAATCGGACCAACGGTTGCAGAGAAAATCGTATTTATTCTGTGCGGACAAACAGACAAACAGAATGAAAAATCGGTCAGAGACCGAGGACTTGCCGGAATTTACTTTTTTAGTCGGCCATTTAGGACAAATATGGCGGCCGAACCACGTGACCGATGATGTCATCATTAACATATTTTATTCCCCATGGAGAGTTCTTTACAATGAGCCATGTCTCAATTTTTTCTATTCAGCAGTTTTGGAGATATAGAGGTGCTACGTTTTTCGGTTTTTCCAAGATGGCGGCCGAACCACGTGAGCGATGACGTCATCATTAACATATTTTATTCCACATGGAGAGTTCTTTGCAATGAGCCATGTCTCAATTTTTTATATTCAGTCCTTTCAGAGATATGGAGGTGCAAAGTTTTGCCGTTTTTCCAAGATGGCGGCCGAAACACGTGACTGATGACGTCATCATTAACATATTTTATTCCCCATGGAGATTTCTTTACAATGAGCCATGTCTCAATTTTTTCTGTTAAGTACTTTCGGAGATATAGGTGCAAAGTTTTTCGGTTTTTCCAAGATGGCGGCCGAACCACGTGACCGATGACGTCATCAATTGGGCACAGTCTTTTCCTGGGCAAGACCAATATGTGTGCAAAGTTTAGCGATTCTACGTGCAATGGTGTAGACGTAGTGCTGCAAACAGACAGACAGACAGACAAACAGACAGACAGACAGCCAACACAGACAGACAGACAAACAGACAGACAGACAAACAAATGAGATCAACATACTTGCCGGAATCTTTTCCGGCAAGTAACAAACGAACAGATCAACATACTTGCCGGAATCTTTTCCAGCAAGTAACAAACCAACCGATCAACATACTTGCCGGAATCTTTTCCGGCAAGTAACAAACAGACAAACAGACAGACAGACAGACAAACGAACAGATCAACATACTTGCCGGAATCTTTTCCGGCAAGTAACAAACAGACAAACAGACAGACAGACAAACGAACAGATCAACATACTTGCCGGAATCTTTTCCGGCAAGTAATAACAAACGGACTCAAATACAATATCCTCTCCTCTGGCGAGGGTAACTAGAATGTCACTCAATAGAGTGCATACCTCCACCAGGCTAAACAGTTATGTTTTGTATCCCACTGATAGGGCAGATCTGGATCAGGACCTGAACCAAAATCTAATCGGCTTGTTGCTCTCACTTACCCAACTCTTCCACCAACCATTACCCAACTCCACACCAACAGCTGGCCCATCTGGAATCAACAAAACCACATAAGAAGTGAGATTGGAAGATCCAAAGCAGTAATCGTCAAATGGGATTTCTCCACAGATCCCGACACGTGTGACTGGCGAGAGATAGACCATGAAACATCTGCTTGTGTACCCACAGTTATGGGATACAACGCACTACATTAGACGTAGATAATGCTACAGACAAGATACTGGCATGTGCAAATTATTGGCATTATATTTAGTGTATGAATGGACATGATAAGAAAAAGAACTAGAACGGCACTCGGTAGAGAGCATACCTTCGCCAAGCTGAACATTTTACGTTTTGTATCCCACTGACAAGCCGGATCTGTACCTGAACCAAAATCTAATCGGCTTGTACTCGTCACCTTATCAACTCATCCACCTAATTTTGTCATAAGTCGTCGAAAACGTTTTGAGATATCATGCTGTATATCGTTTTTTGTCCTACCTCTCAATGGTGAAGAATCACTTTAAAAATTGTCATCCAGATCTAGATCTTCTTCACCAACATCTAATAGTTTCGTCCGTGTCACATACCAAAACACTCCACAAAATTTCGGCCGAATCGGTCCGCAAGTTTTTGAGATATCAAGTTCACAAACGGACAAACGGACAAACCGACAGGGGAGACAAACAGACCTTCGGTAGCGGAGTTAATAACAGGCAGGATAACTCATCAATGCGTGTGCCATCCCTCGGACAGATGTTAAACTGGTCGTCCCATCTGTTGGCATTAGTTAGTGAACATTAAAGACCCCACAGTGTCCTTTGCGAAGAGTCGGCAAGCTATCCGGCACCTTGGCCAAATTCAAAATTCCTGCACCCTCAGTCGAATTTATTGTGTTGGAGTGGCGACCTCTCCAGGAATGCAACCCTAGCCAACAAAGTTATTTGGCAGAACTGACACTGCATAGAGCATGGTGCGCAAGGCATTGTTTTCTTGGAATTGAAGCCTGTCCAATTACCTGAAAAAAAGTACTTGGCAGTTTCCATTTTTCTTTCTTTCTTTCTTTCAGTCTTTTGTTTCTTTGCAGTCTTTGCAGTTGCAGAAGGGCATTGAAGGCAAGATGACTACTGTTATCTCACCGCTGAATGATGAAGGACATCACAAAGTTTTGCTTCGAAATATTTTTCCTCTGAGCGAATCTTGTCACGGAAGTTAGTCCTTTTCTTTGTAGTCTCCAGCCTGTGTGACACAACCATCCAAGTAGAGGGGGTGGAAGAGGATTGTTGGGGTGCGCTTCCTCATACCGTTGGCTATTGCAATACAAATCCTGTTTTTGGCTAAAGCCGTTTGAAAAAGGGAAAACTTTTTGCCCCGCCCTCAACGACAGCATTGACTTTGCTGTGGATCGAGCCCAGATGTGACTACACCTGCACCGACATCAGGTTATGCTATTTCTTTGTTTTTTTGGGGTTTTTTTTGGTGTTATTCCATGAACCAAAGGAGTTTCAAATCATAGCAGTGGCATGTAAAAACAAAATTCTCTCAAAGACAGTGTGATCTAATTACTCCAGTATTTTCATCTACTTATGAATACAAATTAATGAATTTAAGTGATAAAGTTGTCCAGGATAGAAATCATGGCACAATGAAGGAGAAAAACCCTCTAAAAACTTTTTTGATGGCAATATAACTTGTAGACAAAATAAATTGATAACTGGGAATATCATGATGTTTGAAATGAAATTTCATTGATCTTCTTATCTATATAAATAAAAGGTGCTGTATGTTTGTTATTATTTCCTATTTCCTCTTTCACCACTTTATGTATAATCACCAAACGTCGTTTTACAATTCTGCCTACATTTAAATTGACTTACAACTGAATTGACTTCCATTTGATCCGTTCGGCCCATGCTAGACGATACCACGGATTTGCATTTGGCGGTGTGTGCGGTGCCATTCTGTCACAGGATTGTTAACCCACATGCGTAGTGCAAAGTGGGGTTAAACAATTAAATATCTGAGTGAAAGGCGTTCTTAAGTCATATTCATGGGCAAAGTGAGTTAGAACCAGGAACTCCATATACAGTGTGGTAACAATTCATGTCTGTAATAATTTTGCATATTGTTATTTTGTGACTTAAGTACTTCTTCTGCTCAGGTCTTCAATTGGTTCAAAGTCCAATGTCTTTTAATTTTATGGTCAAGAAACCATTTAATCTGAATTGAATTATATATTTTGAACACTATAGAACATGAACTGGAACACGAACATGCAGTTTAGCAGTACTTTGGATCTGAATTTGGCAAACTATATGGATATTATATCCCGAGTGCACATGCAGTAAAGCAATTGCTTCAGTCTGTCTGCCTGCCTGGCAGTCAAACAAAATTGAAAATCATTCCAAACAGGAAACGTACTGCTTCTAGGGACGTTATAAAGGATATAAGCAATAGACTCAAATAACGAATTTAACATGTTAGATAGGGTGGGGTAAAAGACTGTGCATCAACAGCAGTAAACTCCCAATTCAATGTTGTTGTTTTTTGTACAGCCTTTAAAACTTTTATTTTATTTAAATTGAATGATATATATTGTCCTGTGGCTGGCTCTCAGTTACCACCAAGAGTACGCCACAGATGGCAATCGAGCTTACTTTGAGGCGTTTCCAATTGATGCCAGATGATACGCGAGCAGGAAGAAGAAGAATACCGACTCACCTATACGGCCGCCTCACGCAGGCGTCTTCGCCCTGCAAATTAATAAATCAAACCAAAAACGGAGTTGATGTACAAAAATAAACGCGGCTTTATTGCCGGACCCCGAGAACAAAGAAACGTGCCGGGAAGAACTAAACCCCGATATCGGGACGTCCCCACACCAGACTTCTACAACGGACACAGGAAGAATTAATAAAAAGCAATCGTTGTGTTCTGTGTGGTGTGGCTTATCTCTGTCTGGATGCAGCATCCGTCAGGAATCGTGAGGCCGTCCAGGCTATTGTGTTGGTGCAAAGCAGGCCTCCCCACGCCCCCGTTGACCAGGCCTTGATGCGTCCTTGTTCGCGCTCCACTAGGCCAACCTAGGCTAACGTACGCTGCTGCGTTGCAAGCCTTGTTTGCACACTCGGTCCCGTACGCAAACGCAGGTAAGGAGGATCGTCGACGCTCCACCGTCCGTCGTCGCCCCACAAGCCAAGGTTCAAACGGGAAGAGAAGGCAAGAAGAGAAGAGAGGTCCGGGCAGGAAGGAATCCAAAGACGAGAAGAAGGAAATGTCGGCCAGCGAGTCGTTTTACTGGCCGTCTCGTGGCGTCAGCTGTCTTCCCCTCCAACCAGTGCGTCGCTTCTTTCTAGTCTTTTGCGCCCTCCTCATGTCACCGGTGCTTCTCCTCCAATCAGCGCATAGCTTCTAACTCGCCTTTCGCGCCCTCCTATTTGATTGGCCGAGTGCTTCATGCCTTTGGTGTGACGTCCTCGGTCGGTGGCCAATCAGTGTGGCACGTCATTCACCTTCCCTTCCCTGCCAATCGGCGACCTGCTCTTTACTCGCCCCTCCCCCCTGTCAATCACGAGTCTTTCTTGCCTGTCTGCGCGATGTTTGCTTGCCATGGTGTAATACTGCACGACCGCTTCCTGTCTGTTCTTGCGTAAGTTATTGTGGTGGAGGGGGGATTTAATTAGTGTGGTGCGCTTTTGGCCCTAACTAATGTATATGATGCGTTGCCATACGGGACAAATGGAATGATACCCAGGTCTGACACACAGGGGAACTAGCATAATCCCTACTCTACCTATCACACGATCATCCTTGCATGATCACAGATATACGCTTAATCCGACAAACCGGGCTAGACAGATCCCTGACTTACTGTACATCAAAATGGTTCTTCTTCTTCACGACATCGGAGCATCTACCGATGCAGATCTAAATAGATCTATATATCTCCCTACCACACCGACATCACAATATGAACACTGTAGAACACAAATTACCTTATCACTTCCAAAAATCTAGTTTATCAGTACTTGGCCAATATTATACACCACTCTCAATGAATCAAATTTGCCACTCATGCTTTCATGACAGAACTTTGAGATTCTTATTCGTTAAATAAACTTTCGAACAAGGTCCAATATCCAAGTTCTAATAAAGTCCCACTGAAGGAGCTGCGCTCCAACGCGAGTTGAAAGAATTGACGCGACCAAAGACGGAATTCGTCCGAGTTGCTTTATTGAAACAAAACAGCTCAGGTACTCTGAAAAGCCCGTTTATCGGGCAGCAATATATATACACATTTATGCCGGGGCTTTTGCCCGGGAAAACCGAGACCGGGCATGCCCGGGTGTCAAGGGCGAGTCCTGGAAAGGCGAGTCTGGACATGCCCGGGCGTCCTGGACGCGGCCTGGCAAGTCGAGGCTGGGCGTGCCCGAGCGCTCTGGGCGAGCCCTGGAAAGGCGAGAGCGGGCATGCCCGGACGCTCTGGGCGAGCCCTGGAAAGGCGAGTCTGGACATGCCCGGGCGTCCTGGACGCGGCCTGGCAAGTCGAGGCTGGGCGTGCCCGGGCGCTCTGGGCGAGCCCTGGAAAGGCGAGAGCGGGCATGCCCGGGAAAGACGAGACCGGGCGTGCCCGGGAGGTTCGGGCGTGCCCGGGAACAGCGAGTCCGGGCATGCCCAGGAGAGGCGCGTCTGGGCCCGTCCGGACGAGCCCGGCATGGCGATCGCGCCCTGGCCGCGTCCTGGCAGGTGCAAGGCGATTGTGTACATCCAGCGGGAACCGCTACACCACGTCCTTTTTTCAAGACTGCATGTTTTTTTTTTTTGTTTTTTTTTGTACACTGAATTGAGGCTCGTGAAAGAGCTAACATTTACTTCACAAACAAATCAACCAGACAAACAAAATATATAAAAAGAGGGAGCGGAAGACAAGATGGGGAGAGAAGGGGAAGCACACAAACACAACATTTGAGAGCAGGGAGATGTGTGGAAGGGAGAGGGCTTGGGGAGAGGAGGCGTGGGAGGGGGGGGGGGGGGGGGAAGGGAGAAGTATAAACACAAGGACACCAAGGACTTCCAGGACAGAAGTTGGTATTTCATAAAAGTGGAATTGGGGTGAAATTAGCGGGGGTAGAAAAGATCAAGGTTTTGGATGGGGGAAGATAAGAGGTGGTGGTGAACAGCTGTTTTAAAGACCTGGAGGGTGGAGTGGGATTGAAGAGAATGAGGGAGTTTGTTCCAGAGGTGGGAGAAAAGAGGAATGAAGGAGTGAAGGTGAGCAGAGAGTCTTGATTTTGGCAGTTTAACCATAAGAGGGTTGCAGGCAGATCTTGTGCGACCTGTAGGAATATTTGCGGGACAGAGCCCAGAGAGAGCTGGGGGCGCAAGGCCAGAGAGGAGTCGGTAGAAGACGGAAAGACCACCAACCTGCCTGCGGTGAGTGAGTGCCGGAGTTAGCTTTGGAGTTAGCTTCATCGCGGGAGATTCCAATGATTCTGAATGCTTTGGTTTCAACAGCGTGAAGACGAGCTACGTGTGAGGCAGGAGGACCAGCCCAGAGGGGAGAGCAGTATTCCACTGAGCTGCGGATGAAAGCCTTGTATGTGGTGAGGAGCTCAGGTGTGCCAAGGAAGGACTTCGCACGACGGAGGATGCCCAGTCGGCGACTGGCTTTGGAGGCCAGATTTGAAATGTGGTTTTCCCAGGAAAGATCATGGCAGATAGTGAGACCCAAAAGCTTGAGTGACAGAACCTCTTGGAGAGGATTATTCAGAAAGTAGATGGGAGGGTTGTCCAGTCGGTCTTTTCGGAGAGACATCGTAAGAGTGTGAGATTTGTCAGGATTGAAAGACATGTTCCACTTGTTTGCCCAGTCTGTGATTTTGTCCAGGTCTGCAGAGAGTGAGGAGGCTGCAGACTGCCGATCTGAGGGATGAAGAATGGAGCGACAGAGAGTAGAGTCATCAGCAAAGAGATAGAGAGGATTTTCCAGAGAGTCGGAGAGATCATTGATGAAGACCAGAAAAAGCACAGGGCCCAGAGCACTGCCTTTGGGAACTCCAGCCTGAACAGGAAGAGGACATGAGAGAAACCCATTCAGGGCCACACGTTGACTACGACTAGAGAGGAAGTCCGCCAGCCATGCGTGGAGATTTCCATGGATACCAAAAGAGGAGAGTTTGGTGAGCAGAGCGGGGTGTAAGGTGTTTTATGAATTCTCTAGTTGTTGTTGTTGTTGTTGTTGTTGTTGTTGTATAGCCACAGACAGTTCTCTTGTAACCAGCCCATGGCACAGAGACAGCCAATCAATCTCCCAGGAGTGACCCAGATATCCCCCCCACATCCAGGATGGTATACCTCACCGCACATGCAGGATGGAGGAAAAGAGAGGAAAAGAGAGGAAATGAGAGGAAAAGAGAGGAAAAGAGAGGAAAAGAGAGGAAAAGAGAGGAAAAGAGAGGAAAAAACAGGAAAAGAGAGGAAAAGAGAGGAAAAGAGAGAAAAAGAGAGAAAAAGAGAGGAAAAGAGAGGAAAAGAGAGGAAAAGAGAGGAAAAGAGAGGAAAAGAGAGGAAAAGAGAGAAAAAGAGAGGAAAAGAGAGGAAAAGAGAGGAAAAGAGAGGAAAAGAGAGGAAAAGAGAGGAAAAGAGAGGAAAAAAGAGGAAAAGAGAGGAAAAGAGAGGAAAAGAGAGGAAAAGAGAGAAAAAGAGAGAAAAAGAGAGGAAAAGAGAGGAAAAGAGAGAAAAAGAGAGGAAAAGAGAGGAAAAGAGAGGAAAAGAGAGAAAAAGAGAGGAAAAGAGAGGAAAAGAGAGGAAAAGAGAGGAAAAGAGAGGAAAAGAGAGGAAAAGATAGAAAAAGAGAGGAAAAGAGAGGAAAAGAGAGGAAAAGAGAGGAAAAGAGAGAAAAAGAGAGGAAAAGAGAGAAAAAGAGAGGAAAAGAGAGGAAAAGAGAGGAAAAGAGAGGAAAAGAGAGGAAAAGAGAGGAAAAGAGAGGAAAAGAGAGGAAAAGAGAGGAAAAAAGAGGAAAAGAGAGGAAAAGAGAGGAAAAGAGAGGAAAAGAGAGGAAAAGAGAGAAAAAGAGAGGAAAAGAGAGGAAAAGAGAGGAAAAGAGAGAAAAAGAGAGGAAAAGAGAGGAAAAGAGAGGAAAAGAGAGGAAAAGAGAGGAAAAGAGAGGAAAAGAGAGGAAAAGAGAGAAAAAGAGAGGAAAAGAGAGGAAAAGAGAGGAAAAGAGAGGAAAAGAGAGGAAAAGAGAGAAAAAGAGAGAAAAAGAGAGAAAAAGAGAGGAAAGAGTGAGAGTGAGAGTGAGAGAGAAGAGACAAGAGGGAAAGGGCCAGCCCATGGGGACGAATCGGCCCTCTGACCGTCACCACGCTGCTCTGCCGAATCTGGCAGCAGGGAATAATGGGGAAGATTTGGCCCCTGACTTGTGTTTGTGGGTACAACCACCATGAAGAGGCATCCCCGATAATCGTGAACTCCAGTTGTTTTTATTGCTAATGTTCTATGGCCCTCTCATCCTATCAAATCCCACACCATCTCATCATCCTTCCGTGATGGTATTAGCCAACAGGATATATCGCTAGTTGGAAACAATAAGTATGGGTTGTGGAATTGCCATTGATGGCACAGTGGTTTCCGAAGATAATTCCTTGTAGGGATATTAAACGATGTTGGTGGGTTGTCCGTTTCCCTGTCAACACAAACATTTCTAATTAAGAGTGTTTGGCCTTAACAAGGTGAAGTGTGTGCCGACATGTGTAAAGTTATTAGAATGAAACTCCAGAAAGGCATATTACTCTTGGCTTGGGCAATATGTTCATGTGTTTGTTAATTTAAAGGTCAACATTTGCACACAGTCACAGTAAATATTGGATGCAAATCGCAAGACTTACCAAATAAATATGCCAACAAAGACTGTATATCCATGTTAGCGATTACGAATCCCAAGGTATCCCAAGACGCACTTCAAACCCATTTCACCTCCCGCCCCCACCACGCCACATCTCGTCTTCATATATTAACTCATATCTACCATAACCTCGACTTTGCTAATCATGTCAATAAATCCAATAGACCGTTGAGGGGAAGACTCATCATGGAGTCTCACCGGACTGCTGAATGAGTTATAGAACAGAAAGAATCCTAATAAGTCCGAGACATCATCGTTGTATCGACAGCAATGACAACCACAAAAGCAATTTAACATTTCCTTCTGGTTCTGCCCCGAAAGCATACCTTGGCGAAAAATATTTCGTTGATCATTCAACATGCACATTGCACGCACAAGGCCATTTCAACACTTGGTCAGCAGGAGCGTGCTTCACGATGCAGTGCCCCCCTGTGAACAGCGCACCAGAACGGGTGTTTTGGTTTTATTCGACTCTGCTGGGGATTGAACCCAAAAGCAGAACACAGACGTGAACACTCGATCAGAGTGAACGACGTATGATGCTCCAACGATATGGGTAATTAACGTAAAGTAAAAAAATCTCAACCATTGCACATCCCTCACACTCACTTTACACACAATCTCATCGTTTACATTTACCTCAAACACTTTACACATTATGTCATCATTAACATTTCCCTCACACACTAACTTTACACAGGATCGCATCGCTTAGATTTCCCTCACACACTTTACACACAATCCCCCATCTCATTATTTACATTTTCCTTACACGCTCATTTTACACAGATCTCATCGTTTACATTTCCCCACACACTTTATACACCATCTCACATTTACATTTTCCTCACACACGTTACACACTATCTCATCGTTTACATTTCCCTCTCACACTTTACATACTATCTTATCGTTTATATTTTCCTCACGCACTTTATACACTATCATCGATCACATTTCCCCCTCACACTTTACACACTATCTCATCGTTTACATTTCCCTCACACACTTTACACACCATCATCGTTAACATTTTCCCCTCACACACTATCTCAGCCTTTACATTTTCCTCACACACTTTACACACTATCTCATGGTTTCCATTTCCTCCTCACACTTTACACACTATCTCATCGTTTACATTTCCCTCTCACACTTTACATACTATCTCAACGTTTATATTTTCCTCACACTACTGCATCTCATCGTTTACATTTCCCTCACGCTACTGTATCTCATCGTTTACATTTCCATCATACACTTTACACTGATCTAATCGTTTACATTTCCCCCACACACGATGTCATCATTTACATTTCCCTCACGCTACTGTAGCTCATCGTTTACATTTCCGTCATACACTTTACACTGATCTAATCGTTTACATTTCCCCCACACACGATGTCATCATTTACATTTACCTCACACACTTTATCATAGTTTACATTTCCCTCACACACTTTACACACGATCTAATCGTTTACATTTCCCTCACACACTTTACACACGATGTCATCATTTACATTTCCCTCACACACTAACTTTACACAAGATCGCATCGCTTAGATTTCCCTCACACACTTTACATACAATCCCCCATCTCATTATTTACATTTTCCTTACACGCTCATTTTACACAGATCTCAGCGTTTACATTTCCCTCTCACACTTTACATACTATCTCAACGTTTATATTTTCCTCACGCTACTGTATCTCATCGTTTACATTTCCGTCATACACTTTACACTCGATCTAATCGTTTACATTTCCCCCACACACGATGTCATCATATACATTTACCTCACACACTTTATCATAGTTTACATTTCCCTCACACACTTTATCATAGTTTACATTTCCCTCACACACTTTACACACGATCTAAGCGTTTACATTTCCCTCACACACTTTACACACGATGTCATCATTTACATTTCCCTCGCACACTTTATCATCGTTTACATTTCCCTCAAACACTTCTGTAATGTTCCTAGGATCCAGTATCACTCCTTGAAGTTCATCAACAAAGGGTTTATTTGAAGCTAAAACCAAAGTCATTCAGCAGGAGCAGTAATCACAGCAAGCATCTCCATTGCCGGCATGACGCGCTCGCTAAGCTCCGCCTTTCCGGATCCGGATGTTTATATTTCTAAAACTTCAAATATCACAATAAAGCAAATTAGCACAATTAACTTATAACAATGTCTCACACTCCTCCAACCTAAGATCAAAACATTGTATCGCATCAGGTACAATCATAATCTTTCAAGTCGGTCGGGTGTTCAACCTGACGGCCTGAACAACGTAACCGATCCCTTGAATCTGCAAGAGGGTTGTGTCTTTCCAGATGCTTCAGCCCTGTAGTTGACCTCTCATCACCAATGCCCCCACCAGACCTCACCCGACCCCTGATGCACTCCCACCTTCACCTGAAACTCACCACTGTTCCCATCCTTCGTCCTTATAGCTGTGCGTGCTCTTTTGTACAATGCCATCACTACTCTGATCAACCATTCCTCCACTCCTAACTTCCTCAATGCCCATGTCCCTACTTCGTGTGGAACCCTATCGAATGCTTTCTCCAGATCAACAAACCCAAGAAACAACCTCTTCCTCTTCTCCATGTACTTCTCCTGCAACAGCCTCACAATAAAGAGCGCGTCTGTCGTTCCTCTTCCTGGCATAAATCCAAACTGCATTTCACCGATCTTCACCTTCTTCCTTATCCTCCTCTCCAACACCCTTTCCAATACCTTCATTCCATGCTCCAATAACTTTATCGCTCGGTACGAGCCGCACTCCAGAGGGTCACCTTTCCCCTTGTATAGAAGGACGAGGGTACTCAGTTCCCAATCCACTGGAATGCGGCCTTCTTTCACCACCAGATTGCAGATCTCTGTCATTCTCTTCACACCCCAACACCTAGCTCGGCTTCACACTGTTGAAACCATAGCTTTCAGAATCATTGGAATCTCCCGCAATGAAGCTAACTCCAAGGGCCTTTCACTCACTCACCGCAGGCAGGTTGGTGGTCTTTCTGTCTTCTACCGACTCCTCTCTGGCCTTGCTCCCCCAGCTCTCTCTGTGCTCTGTCCCCCAAATATTCCTACATGTTGCACAAGATCTGCCAGCAACACTCTTATGGTTAAACTGCCAAAATCAAGACTCTCTGCTCACCTTCACTCTTTCATTCCTCTTTTCTCCCGCCTCTGGAACAAACTCCCTCACTCTCTTCAATCCCACACCTCCCTCCATGTTTTTAAAACAGCTGTTCACCACCATCTCTTATCGTCCCCCATCCAAAACCTTGATCTTTTCTACCCCCGCTAATTCACCCCAGATCCACTTTTTTGAAATACCAACTTCTTTCCTGGAAGTCCTTGCAGTGTCCATGTGTTTTATACTTCTCCCACCCTCCCCCAAGCCCTCTCCCTCCCACAGATCTCCCGATGTCCCTGCTCTCAAATGTTGTGTTTGTGTGCTTCCCCCCCTCTCCCCCATCTTGTCTACCGCTCCCCTTATTATATGTTTTATGCGGCTGTTTGATTTTTTTGTGTGATTAATGTTCGCTCTTTCACGAGCCTCGATCTTGTATGCAAAACCCCCCCCCCAAAAAACAGCAAAAAAACCCACCTCTCCATGGTGAAAGTATCCTTGGAAGGATTGAATCAGCACCTGCAAATGTTCTTTCACTTCAGTCACGATGGATAGTTCTTTTTCCGCATTGGCAGCCTCATCAAGTTTGGGAAAGTTTGCAAAATTTCCATTCTCAATGCGCTGCATCCAAATTCGAAGTTTTTGGGTGAAGGCAGACACCTTTTCCCTGGCAGTGATCATGTTCATCCCTGTTCCTTGGATGCAGGTGTTCAAATCGTTGAGGTGTGTGAATATATCTGCCAGGTATGCCAGGGACAAAATGACCTCCCCTATTTTCAAAGTGGTCAGCAATGTCACTGTCTTGCTTTCTAAGAAACTGCTTGATTTCTTCGTGCAGTTCGAAGACACGAGTAAGCACCTGGCCACGGGAAAGCCATCTCACTTCTGTGTGGAAAAGAAGAACACCATGTTCAGCTCCAATTTCTTCACAAAAAACTTTGAAAAGACGGTGATTCAGGGCTCGTCCTCTGATAAAATTTACTGCACACACAGCAATTGACAAAGCATTCTTCAGGTGTTCTGGCAGCGTCTTCGTGGCAAGTGCATGACGATGCAACACACAGTGCGTGACAGTGACATGGGGCATCTCCTTCTTCACAAGGGTAGCAAAGCCTGATTTGTTTCCGAGCATGGTGGGAGCTCCATCAGTGCAAAGTGACCCACACACGTTGAGAGTCATCCCATGCTTCAAGAAGAAATCTTTCACGAGATTGAACACATCGATTGCTTTTGTGGTTGTTGTCAGTGGTTCACAAAACAAGAATTCTTCCATCACTTCTTTCTCCTTCACGTACCGCACAAATACGTACCAACAACTGACTACAAAAACTGACGTCAGTTGACTCATCTAACTGAAGACTCACTTTGACAGGACTAGCTTTGATGTCTGCGATCACCTGCTGCAAGATATCTCTAATCATGTCACCAATCCTGGAACGGTAATGTCGTTTGACAAGGGTACCTGTTGAAGTTTCTTTTGTGCCTCAGTCCCCAACACTTCTTTTGCCATTTCTTGTGCACAAGGTTTCACCAGTTCTTCAGCAATTGTATGAGGCTTTTTTTTGGCACACAGGAAAGCAACTTGATAAGATGCTTGCAACAATGGCTTCTCAATTGGCACGAATCCTTGCATTGGCAGGGTAACGCCATGATTAAATCGTTCCCTCTTGATCTTCAAGCTGTTGAAGTCATTCCCAGAATTTGTACCTCCATGCTGAATGTTGAAATGCTCATTAAGTCTTGAAGGTTTGAGATTTTCATTTGTAAATACCGTGTTGCACTGCGGTCGCTGAGTTCCATCTTTTTCCGTCAGACAGGTGAAACCGTAACGAACATAGTCGTTATTCCACTTGCGTTTCTTGGACATGGTATGTCAGATTTGATTCTATATAAAAAGATATAAAAAAGACATAAGATTAAAATTAGCTACACTTATGGTTATTACTTCAGAAAATAATACATGTTGTCATTTTTTTTTATTGTAAGTGCTCATTCATATCTTTTTATGATATTATATTTGCTTATAGTTGAATAAAAATATGTTTAAAAGATAAAATAATTATGAACACCTAAAGTCCTAAATTATTATTGAAAAAACCCTAAACCCCTGTAATTTTTAAACAAAAACATTTTAACCCTTGTTATTTTTTAAAATAAAAATATTTAAACCCTTCTTTTTTTTCTTTAAATACTGTTATACCCTTATTTTTTAATTGAAATTTATTTTTGGGACGGCGTGTCTCGTACCCCCAGCTTGGAGGTTTCGTACCCCCAGGGGTACAGGTAACCCTGGTTAAGAACCTATGCACTAGGCCATGGGTTTTAAAAAGGTCCATCAGACATTCAATAGTAGCTGTTACAGTCGCAGTTACCACTACCCTGATTTATACAAGTTTTGAAAATGCATCAGAAGCAACCAAGAACATCCGGCCCAGGAAAGGCCCTGAATAATCCACATGGAGCCATTGCCATGGTCTAGCTGGCAACTCCCACGGGTGCAAAGCTGCTGCAGGAGGGTTCCTGGCATTTATTTGGCAGGCATTGCAACCCTGCACCCATCTTTCAATATCCTGAGCGATGCTGGGTCATCACACATAGCCTCTTGCTAAGGCCTTCATACGGACCACCCCTGGGTGCATCTCATGCAGTTCCTCCAATATTGCTACACGACAAGCCTTTGGAAACACAACTCGATGGCCCCATAAGATACAATCACAGTCCACGCTCAATTCCTCTTTCCAACTGAAAAAGGTTTCAGTTCCTCGCATGAACAATGGTCTGGCCATCCCGTCTGTATGTACCTGTAGACCTGGCACAACAACTGGTCCTTTCTCGTCCAATTCTTAATGTCTGAGGTAATTGGGGATGAGTTGGTATCCACCATGTGCATGACCATCTCAGTCTCCGGCACGCCAGGAGTTTTATCTGGACTCTCTGGCAAGGATAACCGACTCAGTCCATCAGAATTCCCATGAGCCTTCCCCAGTTTATACCTCAGCGAGTACGAATATGCAGTGAGAACTATTCCCCAACGAATCACTCTTGGAGAGGCCATCTGCGGAATGGGTCGGTCTTCTCCCAATAAACCCAACAATGGTTTATGATCACTGTGAATCAACACGTGGTGAACCCAAACGTGTTGGTGGAATCATTTCACTCAAAAAATGGCCGCTAACCCTTCTCTTTCCACTTGAGCATAGTTCCGTTCTGCCTGGTTAAGAGTCCTTGAAGCAAATGCTATGGGCCTTTGGGTACCGTCGTCCATCACATGCGACAATACTACACCTACTCCGTCGGGTGAAGCATCTACCGATAGCAATAACGGCTTGTTACTGTCATAATGCACAAGGACTTCTGCTGACGTTAACAACCACATTGAATGCTGAAAAGCTCGCTGCTGTTCAACACCCCATTCCCCATGCAGTACCCTTACGCAACAAATGGTGCAGGGGTTCAAACAGTGATAAAACTTGTGGAAGGAAATGGTGGTAATAGTCCAACATCCCCAGAAAACTCTTCAGCTGGCTCACATTCTGTGGCCGAGGAGCATCCACAATGGCCCGCACGGACTCCTGGACCGGCCAGTACCTGTCCTGTCAATTAGGTATCCACAGTATACAATGGATTATGCGAAGAAGAAACATTTTGCTCGGTTAAACCTAATGCCTGCCTGTCACAGACGATGAAACACTTCACGCAAATGAACAAGGTGATCTTTTTGGATCCTGCCTGACACAAGGATGTCGTCTAGACGAGCCACTACAAATGGTATCGATCTTAATATGCCTTCCATGAATTTCTGAAAAATCGCAGGAGCCGACGATATGCCATAGGGCATATGGTTGTAACAATATAAACCCACGATGCGTATTGATGGCTGTATAGTCCTTAGAGCCCTCTTTTAGCTCCAGCTGTTGATATGCAGCCGTTAGGTCAAACTTAGACCATGTCTGGCCACCGCTCATCACAGCCAATTAGTCTTCGACCTTAGGAATTGGGTACTGATCCACGACTGCTGCCTGATTAAACGTTGACTTGTAATCCCCACATATCCGAAGAGAGCCATCAGCTTTCAGAACAAGAACCACAGGAAATGCCAATTCTGAATAATTAGTTTTCTCGATTATTCCATCAGACTCTAAAGTCGAAACGGTCCAATTCTGCCTCCAGTTTGGCTTTCAATGCAAAAGGCACAGGTCTAGCTTTGAGAAACTTAAGCCTTCCTCCTTCTCTAATTCCCCGCTTTGCCTTCAAACCCTTGACTTGTCCTACTCCCGTATTAAACAAATCCTTGTATTCCCTCATCAGGCTTGCTTTGGGGTCTTGCCCTTAGCCCCCAGCATACTGCAACTGCTTGATTCAACGCCAATCCGCTCGACGCTTCAGGGATCGCCGCCACTCTGCCTTTTGCCGCCTCATGAGCCAAGGCTTTCTCTATAGCCTGCCCCAATCCTAGATCAGACTCCAACAAATATCTTCTGCAGAGCCTCATCCCTCACCCCAAAGGTGAACTGGTTCCGTATCATATCCTCCAACAGGGCTCCATACTAACAATGCTCACTCATTTTTCGAAGTTTCGTGAGGTGTGCACTTATAGCCTGTCCCGGCTGCTGCACACACCCTCTCAACCGAAACCATGCTAAGGTTTTATGTGGCCTCGGAGAATAATGTTCCTTCACCCTCTTCACAATCTCCTCGTATGTTACTGCTCCAGGCTGGGAAGGTGACACTAATGATCGTATTACTTGGTATGCTTCTGCTCCGAGGATAGACAGCAATATCACCTCTTTTTGTTCTCATGCGTGATCTGGTTGGCCTCACAGAAGAACGAATGTCTTTCAATGTAGGCCTCCCAGGACTCTCTCTCCGGCTGGAACTCGTCCACTTTTCCAATAAACCGCCATCTCAAGAATGTAGTTTTCCTCGTCGCCAATTATGTAATGTTCCTAGGATCCAGTATCACTCCTTGAAGTTCATCAACAAAAGATTTATTTGAAGCTAAAACCAAAGTCATTCAGCAGGAGCAGTAATCACAGCAAGCATCGCCATTGCCGGCATGACGCGCTCGCTAAGCTCCGCCCTTCCGGATCCGGATGTTTATATTTCTAAAACTTCAAATATCACAATAAAGCAAATTAGCACAATTAACTTATAACAATATCTCACAACTTTACAAACGATCTAAACGTTTACCTTTCAATTACGCACTTTACACACTATCTCAGCGTTTACATTTCGTCACACAAATTTACACACTATCTCATCGTTTACATTTCCCTCACACACAATCATCGCTGACATTTCCCTCACACTTTACACACGATCTCAGAGTTTGCATTTCCTTCACACACTATCATCGTTTACATTGCCCTCACACACTATCTCATAGTTTACATTTCAACAAACAACGTTACACACGAGCTCATAGTTTACATTTCCCACACACACGATCATCGTTTACATTCCCCCCACACTTTACACACGATCTCATCGTTTACATTTCCCTCACACTTTACACACGATCTCATCATTTACATTTCCCTCACACTTTACACACGATCTCATCGTTTACATTTCCCTCACACTTTACACACGATCTCATCGATTACATTTCCCTCACACACTTTACACCCTATCTACTCGTTTACATTTCCCTCACACACGATCTCATCGTTTACATTCCCCTCACACACGATCTCATCGTTTACATTCCCCTCACACACTTTCTCATAGTTTACATTTCCCTCATACTACTGTATCTTATCGTTTACATTTCCATCTCACACTTTACACACGTTCTCATAGGTTGCATTTCCCTCACACTTTACACCCTATCTAATCGTTTACATTTCCCTCACACACGATCTCATCGTTTACATTCCCCTCAAACACGATCTCATCGTTTACATTCCCCTCACACACTTTCTCATAGTTTACATTTCCCTCATACTACTGTATCTTATCGTTTACATTTCCATCTCACACTTTACACACGATCTCATAGGTTGCATTTCCCTCACACTTTACACACTATCTCACAGTTTACATTTTTCTCACACTACTGTATCTTATCGTTTACATTTCCACCCCACACTTTACACACGATCTCATAGCTTGCATTTCCCTCACACACTTTACACACGATCTCATTCGTCGTTTACATTTCCCTCACACACGATGTCATCGTTTACATTTCCTCACACTTCAGTATCTCATCGTTTACATTTCCCTCACACACTATCTCATTGTTTACATTTCCCTCACACACCATCTCATCATTTACATTTCCCTCTCACGCATATTTTACACTCATTCATTTCCCTCACACACTTTACACACGATCTCATTCGTCGTTTACATTTCCCTCACACACTATGCCATCGTTTACATTTTCCTCACACTACTGTATGCCATCGTTTACATTTCCCTCTCACACTGTTTCATCGTTTACATTTCCCTCACACGCTATTACATCGTTTACATTTCCCTCACACTATTTCATCGTTTACATTTCCCTCACACTATTACATCGTTTACATTTCCCTCACACTATTTCATCGTTTACATTTCCCTCACACTATTACATCGTTTACTTTTCCCTCACACTATTACATCGTTTACATTTCCCTCACACTATTACATCGTTTACATTTCCCTCACACTATTACATCGTTTACTTTTCCCTCACACTATTACATCGTTTACATTTCCCTCACACTATTACATCGTTTACATTTCCCTCCCACACTATTACATCGTTTACATTTCCCTCACACTATTACATCGTTTACATTTCCCTCACACACTATTACATCGTTTACATTTCCCTCACACTATTTCATCGTTTACATTTCCCTCACACTATTTCATCGTTTACATTTCCCTCACACTATTACATCGTTTACATTTCCCTCTCACACTATTTCATCGTTTCCATTTCTCTCTCACACTATTTCATCGTTTACACTTCCCTCACACTACTGCATCTCATCGTTTACACTTCCCTCACACTACTGCATCTCATCGTTTACATTTCCCTCTCACACTATTTCATCGTTTACATTTCCCTCACATTACTGTATCTCATCGTTTACATTTCCCTCGCACACTATCTCATCGTTTACATTTCCCTCTCACACTATTTCATCGTTTACATTTCCCTCACATTACTGTATCTCATCGTTTACATTTCCCTCACATTACTGTATCTCATCGTTTACACTTCCCTCACATTACTGTATCTCATCGTTTACATTTCTCTCATACACTATCTCATCGTTTACATTTCCCTCTCACACTATTTCATCGTTTACATTTCCCTCACATTACTGTATCTCATCGTTTACATTTCCCTTGCACACTATTTCATCGTTTACATTTCCCTCACATTACTGTATCTCATAGTTTACATTTCCTCACATTACTGTATCTCATCGTTTACATTTCCCTCATACACTATCTCATCGTTTACATTTCCTCACATTACTGTATCTCATCGTTTACATTTCCCTCATACACTATCTCATCGTTTACATTTTCCTCACATTACTGTATCTCATCGTTTACATTTCCCTCATACACTATCTCATCGTTTACATTTCCCTCACATTACTGTATCTCATCGTTTACATTCCCTCACATTACTGTATCTCATCGTTTACATTCCCCTCAAACACGATCTCATCGTTTACATTCCCCTCACACACTTTCTCATAGTTTACATTTCCCTCATACTACTGTATCTTATCGTTTACATTTCCATCTCACACTTTACACACGATCTCATAGGTTGCATTTCCCTCACACTTTACACACTATCTCACAGTTTACATTTTCCTCACACTACTGTATCTTATCGTTTACATTTCCATCTCACACTTTACACACGATCTCATAGGTTGCATTTCCCTCACACTTTACACACTATCTAACAGTTTACATTTTCCTCACACTACTGTATCTTATCGTTTACATTTCCATCTCACACTTTACACACGATCTCATAGGTTGCATTTCTCTCACACTTTACACACTATCTCACAGTTTACATTTTCCTCACACTACTGTATCTTATCGTTTACATTTCCACCCCACACTTTACACTCGATCTCATAGCTTGCATTTCCCTCACACACTTTACACACGATCTCATTCGTCGTTTACATTTCCCTCACACACGATGTCATCGTTTACATTTCCTCACACTTCAGTATCTCATCGTTTACATTTCCCTCACACACTATCTCATTGTTTACATTTCCCTCACACACCATCTCATCATTTACATTTCCCTCTCACGCATACTTTACACTCATTCATTTCCCTCACACACTTTACACACGATCTCATTCGTCGTTTACATTTCCCTCACACACTATGCCATCGTTTACATTTTCCTCACACCACTGTATGCCATCGTTTACATTTCCCTCACACTATTTCATCGTTTACATTTCCCTCACACTATTACATCGTTTACATTTCCCTCACACTATTACATCGTTTACATTTCCCTCACACTATTACATCGTTTACATTTCCCTCACACTATTACATCGTTTACATTTCCCTCACACTATTACATCGTTTACATTTCCCTCACACTATTACATCGTTTACTTTTCCCTCACACTATTACATCGTTTACATTTCCCTCACACTATTACATCGTTTACATTTCCCTCCCACACTATTACATCGTTTACATTTCCCTCACACTATTACATCGTTTACATTTCCCTCACACACTATTACATCGTTTACATTTCCCTCACACTATTTCATCGTTTACATTTCCCTCACACTATTTCATCATTTACATTTCCCTCACACTATTACATCGTTTACATTTCCCTCTCACACTATTTCATCGTTTACATTTCCCTCTCACACTATTTCATCGTTTACACTTCCCTCACACTACTGCATCTCATCGTTTACACTTCCCTCACACTACTGCATCTCATCGTTTACATTTCCCTCTGTTACGTGGTCCCCTCGGTGACTACCTGGTCTCGGTGACCCCCGGACCGCGAGAGGAACTTCGCCAGAAAGTAATAGTATATATGCGCTTTCGCAACACAATCCCTATGAATTCCACCCAAGAGAAAACTGATGTTCAAGGATATATTTCAAGGGTAATGATACCAAACAATTTCAATGATACAATCAAGGGTATATTCCCCGAGCAATCCACCATCCACAATTCACACTCAACAATCAATCAATCCCCTAGAGGTTTAAGATGGCCATCTTATATATGTGTGTCCCCTTTTGGTACTCACGACCCCCTTTTGGTCTCTGCCCCTCACAATGTCTCTGGGCCCCTCCTGACCAAGATGATGGTCGGCGTCGCCGCACTCGGGCGGTTGAACGAACCCCGGGTGGACGTGTTTCCACCGGGCAGGTATCGTATCAGGCACCCCGGCTACAGCCCCTCGTGGCCACGCGAAGCGGGTACGGTAAAGCAAGCC
This sequence comes from Myxine glutinosa, assembly GCF_964187855.1. Classification (NCBI taxonomy): domain Eukaryota; kingdom Metazoa; phylum Chordata; class Myxini; order Myxiniformes; family Myxinidae; genus Myxine; species Myxine glutinosa. The sequence continues at coordinate 135,640,838 of NC_136271.1, read as the reverse complement.
AAAAGCCCCACTCCGCTTGCAACGCGTGTTAGGCCCCAATGTGCGACCCGTACGCGTCTTTTTAGACGGTGCCGCGAACGGTGCCAGACGCGGGGTCGATGCACGGCCCCACGTCAACTTGACGTCTCCACCGGGTAGGTACACGTCCCGGTAACTCCTCTCGCCAGACGGGCTTCGGAACGCCGCTTTTCCATGCGGCGCAAGGTCGATCCCACCTTTCGTCGGAGCGGGGCGAGGAAGAAAAATACTCGTCGCTTTTCTTCCTCGTGTCTTTTCCTCTTCTGTTTCCGGTCACTTCCATTTCCGGACACTTTTCAGAAGGGCTCCTGACCCTCCAACCACAACAACCCTTAATCTACTACACATGGATAAGCAAAGACCTGAATGGTAATTCACATACATTCACATAAATATGTAACACTCCCCCCCTTCAAGAAAGAAAGTTTGAACCCAGCGAAAACTTTCTTTGCCGGCCAATTTGGAGAAACAAACCAGATAACTCAACCCCCCCACATTATCAGTTCCCCCCGGGCACAGTTATCACTTAACAATAAAGCAACCAAAATTTTACCACAACCCCTCCAGATTACCCACTCTGGACTAAGCACCAGCAACGACATTGTCCCTGCCAAATCAAACTCCATCTCATGACCCTCTGACTTTGACCGTCAGTTTCTTGTGAATGAAGGTTAAGGGGTTGATCAAAGATCCAAAGTTAAGCAACTCGATAGCACTTTTTCCGGGCGGCCAAGCCGAGTATTCACTACATGGATGCCTTTAGGAACGTGGAGTTCACGGTTAGTCCGTGCATGAAAGTTCACTACATGGACGCCTTTAGGAACGGCGTTCACGGTTAATCCGTGTAGGAATCTTGGCTCGGCGGCTCCGCCGCATTCAGTGCTTCAACTTATCAGAACTTCCCTAATAATTATGGTGGGACCACTTGTCCCTGTCGTCCCATGAATAGCGGTCTCCTTCTCGGCCACTACTTTGCCAATCCTTCCTTCGGGAGCTGCCGTAACTCAGGGAGCCTCCATAATAATATTGATTGCGGCCACCACCAAAACTACCGCCCAGTTGTCCTCTCCTGTAGACCTCTCGACGCCTACGAAATGCCTTCCCTACTGTTATGGTCCGACCCTCCAAATCCTTGCCATTCCAATTCTTCTCTGCCTCTCTGGCGTCTTTTGTGCTGGCAAACGTGACAAAGCCGAACCCTCTTGACTGTTGCGTTTCCCAGTCTCTTACCAACCGCACTTCCACCAGCGGCCCATATCTGTTGAAGACAGAGGTCAGAACTTCTTCCTCTGTTTTGAAGTTCAGTCCCCCTACAAATAACTTGGCACTTTTGTCGCCATCCCGAGCTGGTGTGGTGTTATTTTCCCTGCTGGGCTCTTTACCAACCCTCAGGTTACCATAAACTTGACCCCCGGCCAAATCATTCCCGATAACCACAGATACACCCTCTACAGGAAGCGTGGCTTGTAAACCGACGGTGACCGGTCCTGACACCAAATCGGACTCCAAATGGATGACATGAAGTGGAGCACTAACACCGCCCCCGATCCCCTGTAAACGAACACTATCCTCCGTTGCTGTCTCCCCGGACCATGGCAAAATGCCTTCAAGCATTAAAGATTGATGTGCCCCTGTGTCCCTCAATATCCTAACCGGTTTCCGGTTAGTCGAGGCTCCATCCCGTGACACAAACCCCTCTGAAATAAATGGTTGGTAACCCTTTTGATGGCGATTTCTCACAATGGCCATTGCATTGGGAGTCGTAATAGTCGGACTCCGCTCTGGGTCTTCCCTTTTCATGCGGTAACAACTGAACATCAAGTGTCCAGGTTTCTTGCAAAAAGCGCAAGTAGGCCCGGAGGAAAAACTCGTGGTCTGCCTCGGGCCCCCCGAACTATAAGTTTGTCTTGGGCCCGCATCCCTCTGATTTCGAACAGGTGGGGTATCCGCGTTGTCCCCATAATCCTCTCGAGGCCGCCGCCATGTATGGTCGTTCTCCGCACCTGCTGTTCCCCACCTCCCCTGCGGAGATCTAGGCGAGGAGTTAGGTTCGTAGACCCCTATTCGGTGGGTTAAGGCATAATCATCTGCCATGGTGGCTGCGTCCCACAACTTTGGTACTTTCTTTTCCTGCAGGTACACTTTGATGTCCTCGTGGACACACTGCTGAAATTCCTCCACCAGGATCAAGTCACGCAATGTTTCGAAGTCTTTCCCGACTCCTTTTGACTCACACCACCGATCAAACATGTTTTCTTTCACTCTGGCAAATTCCACATGGGTCTCACTCTCCCTCTTCCTGGCATTCCTGAATTTTTGCCGGTAAGCTTCCGGAACCAACTCATAGGCTTTGAGGATGTGCTTCTTCAGTACCTCATAATCTGCACATTGGTCCATTGGTAGCGCCGAATAAATTTCTTGAGCTTTCCCCACCAGCACACTTTGCGCGAGTATGGTCCAGGCCTCCTCCGGCCAGTTTAATTGTCGAGCCACTTTCTCAAAGTGTGGAAAAAATTTCGCGACTTCCTTTTCACTGAACGGTGGAACCAGCCTCACATGTCTGCCCACATCCCAGGTTTTCGGGATAGGTGTCGACCCCGTCAGCAAGGGTGGTACCTCTCCCCGTTCTCTCATTAACTCCAGCTCCTTGAATTTAATTTCCTGCTGAAGCTCCATGTCACGTTCCTTTAATTCCCTTTCCGCTTTTCTCTCCTCTGCTTCGAGGTCCCTTGCAGCTCTCCTCTCCTCTGCTTTTCTCCCTTCTAACCTTTCCTGGAGTTCTCGTTCCACTCTCCTTTCCTCTGCTTGTTTCTCTTCTCTCCTCTCTTCTGCTTTCCTTTCTGCTCCTGCTCTTTCCTTTTCTGCTTTCCTTTCTTCTTCTGCTCTTTCCTTTTCTGCTTTCCTTTCTTCTTCTGCTAACCTTTCCTGGAGTTCTCGTTCCACTCTGCTTTCCTCTGCTTGTTTCTCTTCTCTCCTCTCTTCTGCTTTCCTTTCCTCTTCTGATCTTTCCTTTTCTGCTTTCCTTTCTTCTTCTTTGATCCGTTCCTGGCTCCGTAATTGCAACTCCAGTTTCCGGAGCTCAACGTCTTCTGGTTCTTCGGGTAGCCACTCCCAGGCTAACTCGTCCCATGTTCCTAATCCCACCATAGATTGTATCACCGTGGCCTGCAACTCTGCCTTCCTCAAATTAGTTCGGACCTCCAAGTTAAAATGTTTGGCCAATTTCAAGAGGTCCGACTTTAGTAACGCTCGGAACTGTGCCTCACTCGGTGTTACCGCAAAGTTCTGTGCCACAAACGCCATGGTGACTATCGTTAACACCTGTTAACCTTCACCCAAGACTTTACCCCAATTTCCCCAAAAACTTTCCAATTACTACTTAATTAATAAATTTTAATTAATAAAAATATTATTTTATTATTTTATACAATTTTAGATCCCGGACGTAGACCCAATTGCGAATCCGCAAATCGTAATTTGGACGAGCCCCCAATTCTGTTACGTGGTCCCCTCGGTGACTACCTGGTCTCGGTGACCCCCGGACCGCGAGAGGAACTTCGCCAGAAAGTAATAGTATATATGCGCTTTCGCAACACAATCCCTATGAATTCCACCCAAGAGAAAACTGATGTTCAAGGATATATTTCAAGGGTAATGATACCAAACAATTTCAATGATACAATCAAGGGTATATTCCCCGAGCAATCCACCATCCACAATTCACACTCAACAATCAATCAATCCCCTAGAGGTTTAAGATGGCCATCTTATATATGTGTGTCCCCTTTTGGTACTCACGACCCCCTTTTGGTCTCTGCCCCTCACAATGTCTCTGGGCCCCTCCTGACCAAGATGATGGTCGGCGTCGCCGCACTCGGGCGGTTGAACGAACCCCGGGTGGACGTGTTTCCACCGGGCAGGTATCGTATCAGGCACCCCGGCTGCAGCCCCTCGTGGCCACGTGAAGCGGGTACGGTAAAGCAAGCCAAAAGCCCCACTCCGCTTGCAACGCGTGTTAGGCCCCAACGTGCGACCCGTACGCGTCTTTTTAGACGGTGCCGCGAACGGTGCCAGACGCGGGGTCGATGCACGGCCCCACGTCAACTTGACGTCTCCACCGGGTAGGTACACGTCCCGGTAACTCCTCTCGCCAGACGGGCTTCGGAACGCCGCTTTTGCACGCGGCGCAAGGTCGATCCCACCTTTCGTCGGAGCGGGGCGAGGAAGAAAAATACTCGTCGCTTTTCTTCCTCGTGTCTTTTCCTCTTCTGTTTCCGGTCACTTCCGTTTCCGGACACTTTTCAGAAGGGCTCCTGACCCTCCAACCACAACAACCCTTAATCTACTACACATGGATAAGCAAAGACCTGAATGGTAATTCACATACATTCACATAAATATGTAACACCTCTCACACTATTTCATCATTTACATTTCCCTCACATTACTGTATCTCATCGTTTACATTTCCCTCGCACACTATTTCATCGTTTACACTTCGCACACAACTACTGTATCTCATCGTTTACATTTCCCTCTCACACTATTTCATCGTTTACATTTCCCTCACATTACTGTATCTCATCGTTTACATTTCCCTCACATTACTGTATCTCATCGTTTACACTTCCCTCACATTACTGTATCTCATCGTTTACATTTCTCTCATACACTATCTCATCGTTTACATTTCCCTCTCACACTATTTCATCGTTTACATTTCCCTCACATTACTGTATCTCATCGTTTACATTTCCCTCGCACACTATTTCATCGTTTACATTTCCCTCACATTACTGTATCTCATAGTTTACATTTCCTCACATTACTGTATCTCATCGTTTACATTTCCCTCATACACTATCTCATCGTTTACATTTCCCTCACATTACTGTATCTCATCGTTTACATTCCCTCACATTACTGTATCTCATCGTTTACATTTCCCTCATACACTATCTCATCGTTTACATTTTCCTCACATTACTGTATCTCATCGTTTACATTACTGTATCTCATCGTTTACATTTCCTCACATTACTGTATCTCATCGTTTACATTTCCCTCATACACTATCTCATCGTTTACATTTTCCTCACATTACTGTATCTCATCGTTTACATTTCCCTCATACACTATCTCATCGTTTACATTTTCCTCACTACTGTATGTCATCGTTTAAATTTCCCTCTCACACTTACTTTACACTCCTCCATTTCCCTCACACCCACCTGCAATACTCGCAGCGCTCCCTCCTCCTCTCCGATCCCTCATCTCCCGCCTCTACCCCGTGCTCAGGGAGTAGCTGTGAGCGAGTGAGCGACACCTGTTCTTCGTGCTGGGAGTGCGGAATGCCGGTGTAAACAGGGAACCTCGATGAAGGGGTCGAAGGAGGACGAGATGGGGTTTTGAACACAATGCAGAACCTCTGGAGGGAGGAGGAAATTTAAGAAGGAACGAGAAAGACGAAGACGCTGGGGGTACAGACCGTGGGACAGAAGCTCAAGAAGGACAGAATTGGGAGGGATCGTGGGAGGGGGTTTGGTAGGAAGAGGGAGTGGAGGAGGTTGGAGGGACACGCGTACAGGCGGCGCCCATGCAGTCCTCGCAACGCGGCGTCCCGGCTGGGTTATGATGCTCGCTGGGCGCCGACGGGGCACCAGCCCGTGAGCTCCCCTCGGAAGAAGACCTCAGGAGAGAAAGCAAATCAGGAACCATGAGGAGTTTGGGTTCTCCGGACCTCCCCGGGTCTCCGCTCTCTGTGGCCGTCGCGCTCGCCCTGCTGGGCGCCTTCGCTTGCCATCCCCCCGGACCACCGGCCCCGCTCCGAACCCGAGGTAAGACCACGGTGAGGAGAAAACGCGCCACTCGTCACGAGTTAAAGGCAAACTCTTCGGTTTGACCCCGGTGCTTGCGGCCACTCAGGTCTCTCGACTTAAAGTGACGGCGAAAGTAACAATGATGGAAGGGGCTTGGGAAGTTCGCTCGGAGGACCTTGTCAGGCGAAAGTGGCTTGTGGCGAATTCATGGGCATTTCGTGAGGAATCTTCGTGTCTGCGCGATTGTTTATCTCGTTTACGTGAATTTTTAGATCGTTGATATTCGTTGTTCTTGCAGCTCGCATTTTAAAGTAACCATGTGCATCCCTTTTCGGGCTGTCGAGACCCTGAGGATGCCGCAGCAGGGGTCTCTTCGCCCTGGTTTTCGGGAGGCTGCAGCGGGTCGCATAGTTGGGGGTTTTGTGGTGGGGGCTGAGGTGTGTCGGGTTGTTGGGTGGTACGAGGGTCACATTGTGCAACTGACTCAGACTCAGAGACGACTGCAAAAGCCCAACCCGATTCCAAATTTCTGCCCCGACTAACTGCTGGGAAGGCAATGGTAAACCACCCAGCATAACCCATACTAAGAAATGCTTCGGCAATACCAACGCTCGGTAAAGAGTATGGATCATCATCATCATGATTTGTCGGATATCCTACAGGTATATGCACTTATCTCTGAGCTGTCATGTACCTGCGTTTGCATCTCGACCCATCTATAAAAAGTCATCCCGGTGTTTCGCAGGTCGGGCAAGGCATGAATGTGCATGCAATTCCTCGGATGGTCGTTAATCTGGGTAATCTTCGAAGTAAATGTTAAGTAAATGCTAGCTAGCATTTACATAACTAGTGGATGTTAAAGATCCTACTGTGTCCTTTAGGAAGAGTAAGCAAGTTATAATCAGCGCTTGAACAAATTATTGCCCTGACCGACTCCTGGCGAGGCGAGTAGCAAAACACGCAACATAATAAAATCATAACCAAACCACCCGGCATAACCAAACCACATTGCATAACCAAACCACATTGCATAACCAAACCACTGAGCATAACTAAACCACCTAGTATAACCAAACCACATTGCATCACCAAACCACTGAGCATAACTAAACCACCTAGTATAACCAAACCATATTGCATCACCAAACCACTGAGCATAACTAAACCACCTGCCATAACCAAACCACATTGCATCACCAAACCACTGAGCATAACTAAACCACCTAGTATAACCAAACCACATTGCATCACCAAACCACTGAGCATAACTAAACCACCTAGTATAACCAAACCACATTGCATCACCAACCCACTGAGCATAACTAAACCACCTCGTACAACCAAACCACATTGCATCACCAAACCACTGAGCATAACTAAACCACCTAGTATAACCAAACCACATTGCATCACCAAACCACTGAGCATAACTAAACCACCTAGTATAACCAAACCACATTGCATCACCAAACCACTGAGCATAACTAAACCACCTAGTATAACCAAACCACATTGCATCACCAACCCACTGAGCATAACTAAACCACCTCGTACAACCAAACCACATTGCATCACCAAACCACTGAGCATAACTAAACCACCTCGTATAACCAAACCACATTGCATCACCAAACCACTGAGCATAACTAAACCACCTAGTATAACCAAACCACATTGCATCACCAAACCACTGAGCATAACTAAACCACCTAGTATAACCAAACCATATTGCATCACCAAACCACTGAGCATAACTAAACCACCCACCATAACCAAACAACATTGCATCACCAAACCACTGAGCATAACTAAACCACCTAGTATAACCAAACCACATTGCATCACCAACCCACTGAGCATAACTAAACCACCTAGTATAACCAAACCACATTGCATCACCAAACCACTGAGCATAACTAAACCACCTAGTATAACCAAACCACATTGCATCACCAAACCACTGAGCATAACTAAACCACCTCGTATAACCAAACCACATTGCATCACCAAACCAATGAGCATAACTAAACCACCTAGTATAACCAAACCATATTGCATCACCAAACCACTGAGCATAACTAAGCCACCCGCCATAACCAAACCACATTGCATCACCAAACCACTGAGCATAACTAAACCACCTAGTATAACCAAACCACATTGCATCACCAACCCACTGAGCATAACTAAACCACCCGCCATAACCAAACCACATTGCATCACCAAACCACTGAGCATAACTAAACCACCTAGTATAACCAAACCACATTGCATCACCAACCCACTGAGCATAACTAAACCACCTCGTATAACCAAACCATATTGCATCACCAAACCACTGAGCATAACTAAACCACCTAGTATAACCAAACCACATTGCATCACCAACCCACTGAGCATAACTAAACCACCTAGTATAACCAAACCACATTGCATCACCAACCCACTGAGCATAACTAAACCACCTAGTATAACCAAACCATAATGAATCACCAAACCACTGAGCATAACTAAACCACCTAGTATAACCAAACCATATTGCATCACCACCACTGAGCATAACTAAACCACCTAGTATAACCAAACCACATTGCATCACCAACCCACTGAGCATAACTAAACCACCTAGTATAACCAAACCACATTGCATCACCAAACCACTGAGCATAACTAAACCACCTAGTATAACCAAACCACATTGCATCACCAAACCACTGAGCATAACTAAACCACCTAGTATAACCAAACCATATTGCATCACCAAACCACTGAGCATAACTAAACCACCTAGTATAACCAAACCACATTGCATCACCAAACCACTGAGCATAACTAAACCACCTAGTATAACCAAACCATATTGCATCACCAAACCACTGAGCATAACTAAACCACCTAGTATAACCAAACCATATTGCATCACCAAACCACTGAGCATAACTAAACCACCTAGTATAACCAAACCATATTGCATCACCAAACCACTGAGCATAACTAAACCACCTAGTATAACCAAACCATATTGCATCACCAAACCACTGAGCATAACTAAACCACCTAGTATAACCAAACCATATTGCATCACCAAACCACACACATATCCAAACCACACACATAACTAAACCAGTTAGCATAACCAATTCACCCAGCATAATCAACCACCCAACATAACCCAACCACCAAGCATTAACCCCTTCCCCTGGAACTGCTTTGACAGCACCACACTCTGGTGCATTGGTGATGGAGATGATGATAAGATACGGTAATAATAATGACCCAGGTGCCGATGATGCCTGAGCATGCAACATGGAAATTGTAATTAGTGATGATATTAAATGTTTAGTTGGTGATATTGCCTCCATATGATATGGGTCACTAATTACCACTAAAGCGCCGAGCATCAATACCTCCTGGCTTCAGTGCTTGCCCGAGTCGTGCATAGTACAATATAAGAGCTGAACCATTGAGGCAGCTTCGCTTTTGCCATTCATTCTCCTGGATACGACGACATGTTTCTGTCGTACCCAGTACTACTCAATTTAAATGATTTACTCACGACCTGCTTGCTGAGAGGCATTGTATGAGCGACCGACCGGCTCGTCGACCCATGACCACGCAGTTGCCTGTGCAGCAGACCGAATGACGGTCCGATCGAGGTTTTGACTGATATGGAGGATGCTGCACCGAAGCTGGTGTCGCCGGGGTGTCCAAACAACCAACGGAAGAAGTGATTGTGCCTTAAACATTTTTTTTACAACACTGTATTCCATGCTTCGTGGAGACTGAACGATGAACACAGAGACACATACAGACAGAGACAGAAATTCCCACCATTAACTCCCCTCCCATGGTGCTTGCTGCCTTTGAAGATCCGTTCGGGGAACGATGGGGGAGGAGAGGGCCATGGATCCCATAACTAGGTCCCCGTGGAGCTTTCTCTTGGTCTGAATCAACGTACCTGGGTTATCATACGGGCGCTTTGAAAAACCACCATCAAATACCCGTATCGGGTTCCTGTAACTGGAAACCACTCCTGATGATCTAACCGAGTGCTTTGGGTGGTTATCTGATGGAACATGTACCTGCTGACTAAACTAACTCACTATCTGGCATCGCCATGTCGATAACTCCCCCATGCCCCTTACATCGCACTCCACCACTCCACTCATGGCAGCTCCTGAGAAAACCACTGAGCCCGGGCGTCACCTCCTTGAGATTAATTAATTTTCACATGACATTGTTGCAAGTATGCAGGATAGTACTCGCGGTTTGCTGATCACCTTATTCCTGTCTGTCTGTCTGTCTCTTTCTCTCTCTCTCTCTCTCTGCGTGTGTCCTTCTTTCTCTCTCGGATAATGGAACAGGTGATTGAGCGTTCATTCGCAGAAAGCCAATGTGCTGCAGTCCCGGAGCACAAAGCAACCCAGTTGGCAGGCCCCAACACACAAGGCATCCATAAAGTGGGAGGAAATACAGAGCGCAGATTCCCCAACTGCCCAGCACCAGTGCAATGTAATCGGGGTGTTGCTCGCCCACCAAACCTCACCAAAGTGTCCGGCATTGTTTATTTTCAGTGTCTGCTCTCGTGTATTCGCGGTGTCATGTTTTCTGGCCATTTCATTTCACTCTCCCTTTCACCACTTGTTTATCACTTTTTACCCTCTCTTTCTAACACTATCATCTCTCTTGCTTTTTTTTTTCCTCGCACCTTTCATTACTTCCTCCGTCGGCCTCACCACAACTCTTTTTCCTTATCGCATCTCTCCTTGCTGCAAATCTTTTCCACTTTACTTAATTCTCATTTTCCTTACAAGTATCTTCCACTGTACACTTTTTAATTTATCAAACCATCATCTCATTTTACTTCCCTTTCATTTGATCTCTGCCACAGAATGTGGATGGAGGTTATGTTTTCACCCCTGTCTGTCTGTCTCTGTTTGCTTGTCTGTAAGCGGGATATCTCAAAAAGTTGTAGACACATTAGGCCCTAATTTGGTTGACAGGTTGGGTTTGTGACGAGGAAGAATTGATTAAATTTTGCTTAAGATCTGAGTGCGGATCCGAATCCGATAATTTTTTAAGTGACACTTCACCATTCAGTGATGGGGCAAAAATGATATTTCGTAGGATATCTCAAAAAGTTATAGACGGATTCAGACCAAACTTTGTGGATAGGTTGGGTGTGTGACAAAGACGAATCGATTCCATTTTGTTGAAGATCCGAATCCGGATACGAGAATTTTCCAATTTTCAATTAGTAATTCTTCACCATTGTGAGATGGGGCCAAAAACGTTTTTTTTTTTTTTTTTTTTTTTTTGTATACTGAATCGAGGCTCGTGAAAGAGCTAACATTTACTTCACAAACAAATCAACCAGACAAACAAAATATATAAAAAGAGGGAGCGGAAGACAAGATGGGGAGAGGAGGGGAAGCACACAAACACAACATTTGAGAGCAGGGAGATGTGTGGAAGGGAGAGGGCTTGGGGGGAGGAGGCGTGGGAAGGGGGGGGGGGGTGGGGGGTGGGAGAAGTATAAAACACAAGGACACCAAGGACTTCCAGGACAGAAGTTGGTATTTCAAAAAAGTGGAATTGGGGTGAAATTAGCGGGGGTAGAAAAGATCAAGGTTTTGGATGGGGGAAGATAAGAGATGGTGGTGAACAGCTGTTTTAAAGACCTGGATGGTGGAGTGGGATTGAAGAGAGTGAGGGAGTTTGTTCCAGAGGCGGGAGAAAAGAGGAATGAAAGAGTGAAGGTGAGCAGAGAGTCTTGATTTTGGCAGTTTAACCATAAGAGGGTTGCAGGCAGATCTTGTGCGACCTGCAGGAATATTTGCGGGACAGAGCCCAGAGAGAGCTGGGGGGGCAAGGCCGGAGAGGAGTCGGTAGAAGACGGAAAGACCACCAACCTGCCTGCGGTGAGTGTCAGAGGCCCTTGGAGTTAGCTTCATCGCGGGAGATTCCAATGATTCTGAACGCTTTGGTTTCAACAGCGTGAAGACGAGCTAGGTGTGAGGCAGGTGCACCAGCCCAGAGGGGAGAGCAGTATTCCATTGAGCTGCGGATGAAAGCCTTGTATGTGGTGAGGAGCTCAGGTGTGCCAAGGGAGGACTTCGCACGACGGAGGATGCCCAGTCGGCGACTGGCTTTGGAGGCCAGATTTGAAATGTGGTTTTCCCAGGAAAGATCATGGCAGATAGTGAGACCCAAAAGCTTGAGTGACCGAACTTCTTGGAGAGGATTATTCAGAAAGTGGATGGGAGGGTTGTCCAGTCGGTCTTTTCGGAGAGACATCGTAAGAGTGTGAGATTTGTCAGGATTTGTGAAGTTTATAGATATACAGTATAGCACGATATCTCAAAAAGTTGTAGACTAGTTATGACAAAACTAGGTGGTTGAGTTGGTTAGGTGACAAGAAGAAGCCTATTCGATTTTGGTTCAGGTCCAGATCCAGATGCGGCCTATCGGTGGGATACAAAACAGTAACTGTTCAACCTGGCGGAGGTATGCGCTCTACTGAGTGCCATTTTAGTTGCTTTTGGTCATGTTTCCATGAGTTTTCTGGAACTGGGATATAGAAGCTGCTTTTGCAGATGTGACAGTGGATTACATACTTCGTTGTGTGTGTGTGTGTGTGTGTGTGTGTGTGTGTGTGTGTGTGTGTGTGTGTGTGTGTGTGTGTGTGTCATAACGTTTTCTTACCATTTGAGCTTTTGTCATCAAATTATCAACAAAGCTTTATTATGAGAATATGGCGAAGAGTAATTAATAATTGTGACAAAATGTCACAGGGTAAATTCACAGCGAGTAGAAATAAAACTTATGAGCCTGTCCACTGCTGTGCAGCATGAGACGGCTGGGTTTTTATGCCTTAGCCGACAAAGTCGCCGGAGGCATTATGGTTTCGGGTTGTCCGTCTGTCCATCCGTACGACCGTACGTATGGGCTAAACCTCGTTTTTCTCAGCAACCACATGTCCAATTGAGACGAAATTTTCAGGGAAGGATGACACCCATGCAGAATGTTTTGATGATAATTGTGATGTTATCGGTCACGTGGTATGGCAGCCATCTTGGATTAAAAGCAAATACTGTAATTAAAAAATTATTTCTCGGAAACCGCTGAATGGAAAAATTTGAAACTTGCCACATTGTCAAGTACTCCCAATGGGGAACAAAAGCATGATAAATATGACATCATAGGTGAAATGGTATACCAGCCAAAAATGTTTTAATCGAATTCCTTATCCTAAAAACCTGAAATTGCATGCACATGATCTATGATCCATTTGTATTGAAATATTAAATTTATGACATCATAGGGCACATGGTTTGGCAGCCATATTGCATCGAAGGAAAATATTAAATAATTATATCTCTGAAACTGCTCACCCTATTGATGCAAAATTTTACAAATATCACCTAACAGCACTGTTGCTTATAGTTTTAAAATGATGATGTCATAGGTCACGTGGTTTGGCAGCCATCTTGGATAGAAAAACGAACCTTATCCGATCAACACGAAACTTCGCAAATATGATCCCCTACCCATACATATGCGGAATGATGGCATCTACCCATTGTGGGACTATGTGGAGGCATATAGGCGACACAGTCGCATTGTTCTCGTTTTTTTAAAATAGTTTCTGTGATTCTTTATTTATTTACCATTTGAGCTTCAGTTTGTCTGTCCAGGCCATTACCCTTTTAAAATTTCAGCTTTTGTTAGCAAATGTTCCACAAACCTTGACTTTGAGAATATGGAGAACACTAATTAATAAAATTTACATTTTTTTTAGCTGGTGTATTCGTCGTTTAGTTCGAGCACAAAGTGGATGCGGACTGCCTTTGCATTTTTAGATTATTTCTAGTTTACTCTGTAATGAAAGTGATTTTGTTTTGCTGGTGATGTCTGAATGCAGACATAGCAATGTACGCTTTTAAGATGATGCATTTTGTTTTTGGTCAAGATGCACGTATATTGTTTTTACAAGCTTTATTATCATGTATTGTTCTTCAGGTTAAAGAGGCATGTATCTAGATTTTGCCATCACCAGCAAAACAAAATCACTTTCATTGCAGAGTAAACTAGATTTGGCATTGTTCTTTAACTTTTTTATGCCTCCACCCCCGAAGGTGGCCAGGGGCATTATGCTTTTGGGTTGTCCATCTGTCCGTCTGGGCTAAACCTTGCTTTTCTCAGCAACCACATGTCCGATTGAGACGAAACTTTCAGGGTAGGAGTGGCACCCATGCAGAATGTTTTTTTAAATCATAATTGTGACGTCATATGTCACGTGGTATGGCAGCCATCTTGGAATTAACACAAAAAATCAAAAAATTATTTCTCGGAAACCGCTGAATAGAAAAATTTGAAACTTGGCACACTGTCAAGTACTCCCAAAGGGGGAACAAAAGCATGATAATTATGACATCAGAGTTGAAGTGGAAAACCAGTCAAAAATGTTTTAATCGAATTCCTTATCCTAAAAATCTGAAATTACATGCACATGATCTATGACCAATTTATATTGAAATATTAAATTTATGACATCATAGGTCACATGATTTGGCAGCCATATTGGATTTAACCTAAAACCCTCAAATAAACATCTTCTCCCAAACCACCAAATCGATTGACTCGAAACTTTACGTGTGTTATTGACTAGGCATGGTGATTAAAAGTTGAACACGAAAACATCATTGGTCACAAGGTGTGGCAGCCATATTGGATTGAAGGAAAATATGAAATAATTATATCTCTGAAACCACTTACCCTATCGATGCGAAATTTTACAAATATCATCTAACACCGTTGATGAATATTTTTAAAATGATGACATCGTCGGTCATGTGGTTGGCAGCCATCTTCGATAGAAAAATGAACCTTATCCGATCAACACAAAACTTCACAAACGTGATCCCCTACCCATACATATGCAGAGTGTACATTTTTAAGGTCACATGTCACGTGGCGTGGCAGCCATATTAGCTTGAAAGCCGATATTAAAAAAAATCCTTTCTCTGAAACTGCTTTACCGATCGATGTGAAACCTGTAATGGCTGGTGAAAATGTGATACTTGAAAACAGCTGAAGGGACCTAAATCAAACTTGTTTATTTTTAGGACAGTAAACGAGGGCATCTACCCATTGTGGGACTATGCGGAGGCATATTGGCGACACAGTTGCATTGCTCTAGTTTGTTTTTAGATCAAAAGGCCATTTTTAAATATATATAATCTATCTTTATTTCTCAGAAGAGAAACAACAAGTGAGCTAGTATGACCATGCATTGTGGAGCACGTTAGTGATCGATTGTGCAAAACCTTGCTGCATTGCTCTTACTGGTGTTGTTTCAATTCTCATATCTGCTCAACATTATGGCCCAGAGAGCATATGTGCACCACCAGGATTATTTACCCATTGAAATGCCTCTTTGGCATCCCAACTACCGGTGTAAGGTTAAAGGACCTCCACCATCAGGTTATGGGCCTTGCACCAGGTCGCAGATACAACCATGCATTTTGGCTTTTGCTTCAATGTACATGGAAACGTATAAAAAACCTTGTTTGTCATACGTACATGTTGTCGTACGTACGTACGAAAAAACATACGTACATGGAAACGTATGTTGTTTGGAAAATTTTTACCACATACTTGGTTGGGTCTTTGTGTTAATGTATATGCAATTAGCTTTGTCATAATGTTTAGGGTTTTCCCTTTTTTGAGAAACAAAATTACCGGATGCTAAAATTTCTTCATTGGGTACCTTTAGTACCTCACATAAATGAAGTGAAAAGTGGGGTTTAGCAATTGGTTCACTTTGTCTGTCTGTCTGTCTGTCTACAAACGTCAGTTTATGATTGAGGAACAGCGGAATTTCAATTGAATGCTATACTTTGAATACAAATCAGAACATGATTGAGCATCTAAAGAATGGATATGGATATTTTAAACCATGCCACTCATTTCGTCACCAAAATGGATATTTTATGGCTCTTGTTACGGAGTCCTCTACAATCTCCTGGTCTCGGTAACCTCCGAACCCTGAGAGGAGCCCCGGCAGAAAAATATGTTACCCTGTGTTGAAAATCAATAGTGAAACTACACCAGTGATTACAAATGAACAAAATTGTATTAGAAATCACACACAGGTATCACGGTACAACAAATGGCAATTAAGAGTGCACTCTATATATATATCTTATAAAGTCAGGTAACTCACTGCGCTGCCAGCGAGTGAAAGGACACTCCTCAATGTCTCTATAACTTTTTCCAAGGCGAATGTTATTCGCTCCAGCGGTCGGTAGAACGCAATCCGGTCGAAGCCCGAATCTCGCTCTCCAGTCGATATTCGAAGCGCGTACAGTGGGCGATGGAGCCCGCCCCGCCAAACTGTACAACGGTGTCCTCCAGAGGCGCACCTTCACTGCTCACTCAGCAAACTGCAACGTAATTGGAGACGAAGCGGTCGCACACACACATCCCCGACAGACGGTAGGATGTTGGGGTGAAGATGACACGAACCAAAACCTTCATAGGTGTCCGAAGCGTGGGGTTCAAAATGGCCGACGACTCCTGCTTGAGCCGATGCGACGAGGCGAGGATTCGTCGGAATTACAGCGCCCAAATCTGACTACACAGATTTCTCCCCTCCAGCGATAATTCCTATCGCCGGATGTCCTTTCAAGGAACTCAAACTCCCCTCGCGACTGTCGGTAGACCTTGCTCGTTACGGAGCACTGACGTCACGCGTCTTCTCCGACTTTGCTCGCGCCGCTTCTTCCTCTTCCTTCCTCTCTTCCGGTTCGGTTTCCTGTATCATTTTAAAGTTAGCCTTTTTAACTTTAAATAACCGTTCCTGAAAATAAACCTTTTGAAGATAATAATAGTACCTAATATCAGAGCTACGTCAAGTGGGTGAAAACCACAATAACGGAAGTTACGAATCCGTAACACTCTCTACACTCATCACAATGAATCTATTTATTATCTATTTCTTATTCAATGTAATTTTTAAGCACGCACTATCAAAGTACTTCTCATTGTATGCGCATCGCTTATATATGACAATAGACTCATTATCAATATCATTATCATGATTCGGAAAACAAACCTGTAGCTTTGCACTACTTTGTCTCTGAATTTGTCCCGATCACGCATGCGCAGAGAGGAGTGAGATATTTGTTTTTGCTCCATCTGCCAGTCTGGTCGTCCAACAATAATTAAAATCATTCCAAACGGTAAATTTTTAGGTTTGTAGGGATGTCATGAAGGACACAAATAAGTAATGCAAATGGGTTAAATAAGGTGGTATAAAAGATGCTGCATCAACGGCGGTAAACTTCAGATTCATTTTTTTTCTTCTTTTTCTTCAACCTTTAAAATCTTTATTTTATTTTAATTGAATTATATACAGTAAGTCTTCGCTATGTGTCATATAAGCGTTCCTGGAAAGTGCGATGGATAATGAAATAACTTATATCGGAACATATGTTCCCATATGAATACATGTTACAAGTGGAGGATTCATTCCTGGAAAAAATTGGCCCTCTCTTGGACAACTACTGTGCGGTATTTATAAAGATTTAAAATTAATACTAACCACAGCATATTAAAGCGAGATAGGTTTAAACAACAGGGTATGGGGTACTCACCAGTGATGGTTAGAGAGATGGTTTTTAGGTGGTAGAGTGAGGTGTAGTCACAGGGAGGTAGGGGAGGAAGGTGGTTGGTCATCCACCACCTCCCCTCCTCTGTCTCCTGAGGTGATGAGGTTGATGCTGGTTGAGGTTGTGGTTGTACTTTTGCTTGTGGATGAAAAAAGTATCTAATGATTGTTGGCTTGCAGTTTTCTTTTCTTTTCTGTGGATTTCCTTGTAGCACTCGAAAGCAATATTGACTTGCTTGTACACATTAGCACTGCACTTTATGCTTATTAAGTCCTCTTCAGTCAGAATTTCCATGCCCTTCTCGAAATAGTGAAAGGACTCAGCAAGTCTCTTTGTTGTAAAAACTCACTGGGGGGATTCCAAAGCTGGTGAGTCTTCCTCTGTCCACTGACTCTTGAGTGCTTTCATGTCATTGTTGCTAATTCCCTTACTGTCACTGTCACACTCGAACAACTCCTGCAAATCATCCACTTCAACCTCATCAAAACCAGCTTGCAGGGCCAGTCTCGAATGTCTTGATGCACTGTGGTTGGAGACCACAGTGGCCAAACCCTTGAAGTTGTTGGCACCATAGGTTGCTCCAGACCCCATTAAGGCAATTTTCTGTCCCCTCCCTCCATGACCCCCTGATAATATCAACTGTGTTGAGGACAATGAAATTTTTCCAAAATTCCCTTATTGTAGGCTTGCCTTCACCGTCAGTTGCATCAATCAGTTGTTTGAAGGCGTGGCGCAGGTAATATGTCATAAATGCTGCGATGATACCATGATCTAGTGGCTGTATGAGTGATGTGGTGTTATGAGGCAAGAACAAAACTTTTACCTTTGGTGCCAGGTCAGCAAGGTAGATAGCGAGGGTGTGCGAGAAGTATTTTAAATGCTATGTTCTTACGAGCACAGTCGTCCTTCCACTCAGGGATAGCACAGGTGGTCAGCCAATTGGCGAACATTTTCTCCATTATCAATGCTTTTCTGTTAGCCCACCAGTAACGGGAGGTGGTTCTTTGAGTGGCCTATGAACGCCCGTATATTTCCTGAGTGGTAAATTGCGAGTGGCTTCATCTTGCAATCACCCCTTGTATTACTTGCGAGATACAAAGTGATACTGTTCTTAGCTCCCATAAAACCTGATGAATTTTTCTCTTCCCGGCTGATGTATGTCATATCATGCATTCTTTTCCAGTGCAGTCTGCTCTCATCAGCATTAAAGACCTGCTTGGGTGAATATCCGCTGTCTTCTACAATATTTTTGAGTGTGGCAGGGAATTCGTTAGCTGCCTGGGTGTCTGCATTCGTCACCTCACCCATCATGTTGATGTTGTGTAGATTACTTCGGTGCTTAAATTGGTCGAACCAACCTCTGCTCAGATTGAAGGATTCCTCCTCGCTGCACTCACCTCCCTCTGCTCACAAGTTACTGTACAAACTGTGGGGTTTTTCCTGTATAACTAGTAAGCTCAGTGGTACAGGATGCTGGTTCATATTGTTACGGATGCTTGTTTTGAGGTTTATCATGAGGGGACTTCTCGGGATACTCCCGACTACCGGTCCTGAGGCCACTGGTCACGGATAATTCCGCAATCCAGTAGGTTGCGAATCAACCATGAATGTCAATCAGATGATCACTTCTCCCAGGGTCCTCCGTCTGAAATTGTTTAACTTGGAGTGACTTGGCCAACCTAACCAGGGATCGCACCCTCAGTTCGTACTCGCCTTATCTTATCTAATCAGAGGCACCCGAGAAAACTGCCGAGTGCTGGCCGGCTAATGGTGTGGAGCCAATTGGTTGGGGAAGAACGTCCTGAACTACCACTATTACACCTTAGCCAAGACAATGGAAAAGTGACAGAACAGGCAGGTTGGAAACCACTGTATACCAAATAAACATGAAGTATTTACAAGCAATTATCAAAAAGAACACATTTACAAATTATAATGGTCAAATAGAAAGCAATTACAAGCACAATCATAATTTAAAGCACAAGTCACAATAAAAGAAACCACACAGTCAATAATCACCACCCTAAAAACTTAATCCCACTTAACGCTTAAACCCTTCTCCAATCTTACGAAATTATTTGCACAAGCAACATGGGCCCAGCAGAATCGCACTATGAGAAAAGGTAGAGAGGAAGAAATAGAAGAGGGGAACACGAGTTCAGAGCTTAGGGTCGGCCCTTATCTTACTTGGGCATCATCAAGGAGGTGCGGGGAGGGAGAGGAAGTGGAATGGTCAGTATGATAGGGTGGTGCGGTGTGGTACAGTGTAGTGCAGCCTCGTCCTCCACCAGAGATCTTTGCTTCTCCTCGGTGCTACAAGCGTTTCTCCTCAGCACATGGGTCTCACCGTCGGCGCAAATGGCCCCTCCATCAGCACAACTCAGGTTTCTCCTAAGTGCATGGGTCTCTCCGTCAGCAGAAAGGGCCCTCCCTCAAAACAATGCAGGTTTCTCCTCAGCGAAGGTAAATAGCTTTTTCTCTTCTGCAGCAGATTCAGTTTCAAGGTGGCGAAAGCCTACGCATTCTGTCTTTATACTTGCTTAAGAGAGGCGGAGCCTGGTCCTGCATAGAGCATCTGTATTGGTGTGCTTTCAAATGCTCCACCCGGCTATTCTGTTAATCATCTGCGCTTCATGCTTGGGGATCTTCTTGCACAGCCATAGCAATAACTTCAATCCACATTGAAGTCAGTCTCTCTATGTTTTCCATCACATCACCGTGACCACAAACACTCCTGCAAGCACCAAGTGGAGTAACACATTGAGCCATGGCCATTATCTTGTCCTAGTTTACGCTTATGGTCCTCAGTCATTGCGGGAATTCCAAGCACTCCCGCAATGTCCACAACCCATTCACCTGCTTCAAACCATCTTAAAACTTCCAACTTTATCTGCAAGGTGACTGAAGCACGCATTTTCTTTGGTACTCATAATGTGTGCGTAAAATAGTCCAAACAGTAAATATTGTGCACCACAGTACACGGGTTGAGAACAGTGTGCTTAGTACTGTCAATTTCATAGAGTGCAGTAGCTCCCAGCATGCTTAGTGGGAAGGCACAGCATCACTCCCACCTCAGTTTACAATTTTGTAAAGTAGTTCCACGCAACACAAACGGTTGTTGAGCGAAACAAGTGACGTATTGCACACAAAAGGTAGTAATTGATCAACAACCTTCAAATGAAACAACTTCCAGTGGACCGATGTACAACGAGCACTCGCTGTACTTGAACACTGGAGAACACAATCACCTTTTTGGCACTTTCAAACCCCTTTTGTTTAGCAGTTCCTGGACAAAATATTACAGCATTTTGCATCATCTCGACCAATCAAATTTGCAGCTTGCATGCAGATCCCGCCCATGTCCTTGTTTCTCAAGACTGCACGGGGTAAGGTGTTCCATGGATTCTCTCACCAATTGTTGCCTTTAATAATTTAAGCGACAGATTTATTATAATTAAAACAAGACCAATAGTTTGAACAATGGCATAGCCGGGCCTGAATCTGATAAGTGAAGGATCTGCTGTCCCCCTGTCATGTAACCAGATATTCAGCTCTGATTGGTGGACGTTTGTGAGGGACATACTGTACACACATACACCAGACGGACAGACAAATGCTGTTCCAGAGAGCATTTCCCTATGGGCTACGCCATAAAAACAGTTTTTTCTGATGTGGCTAACTGGATTTTTACCACCAGCGAATAACTAAGATGGGCCGGACAGCACGGTGTGATGAAGGAGAGCACACAGTATGTGAAGATACTAAAATACGCAATTTGGTGTCTGTGTTTCTATCTGTCTGACTGGGATATTTTTGACCGCGATACATTCGGTCGTTACTTATCCAAACTCAACCAAACTTCACAGGAGGAATAAGAGTCACACAATGATGGTTGTATCGCATCTATTTGCCCCCCTCACCAAAGGGTTTTCTCCACCAAGGGGGTTTCCCCCGCCAATGGGGTTACGTGTTGAGGTGTATATATCCATTTTAAGATATTTTTATTGTGGCGTGTTCCAAGGACGCTTCTAATAACAAAAGCATAATATTAATGTTATTACAAAACAATATTAATACTAATAATATCCCGTCACCCCAAGGTTTTTTTTCCTACTTGAACAAACAAACTTGAACGAACGTCTTGGAGACGGTGTGAAGCTGGAAGGTGTGAAAACATTTTGCTACCTCGGAGACATGCTGAATGGAGAAGGTGGATCAGACTCGGCAACGGTTGCTCGAGTCAGATGTGCATGGAAGAAGTTTCGGGAACTGAGTGGCGTGCTGATGAGGAGGGGAGTGTCGTTGAAGCTGAAGGGAAAGGTGTATGCTGCATGTGTGGGAAGTGTTATGATTTATGGGTGCGAGACATGGGTCATGAATGTAGAGCAGCAACGAAGGCTGGAAAGGGTGGAAATGCTAATGGTTCGGTGGATGTGCGGAGTATCGTTGAGAGAGAGGAAGACAAATGATGAATTGCGAAAGATGATGGGAATAGAGCCTGTGATTGATGCTGTGAAGAGGAACAGGTTGAGATGGTTTGGTCATGTGTTGAGGAAGGATGAAAGTGACTGGTTGAGAAGAGTGATAGAAATGAATGCAGAAGGAAGTAGAGGACGGAGAAGACCGAGAAAGACTTGGTTAAATATGGTGGAAGAAGAAATGCGAGCAAGGGGGTTAACAAGGAGAGATGCAGAAAATAGGGCAAAATGGAGAAGATTGTCATGGGGACCGCAAGGCTAACCCCCGCTCTAGCAAGGAAAATGGCCTTAAAATGCATGTTGTTGTTTGTTGTTGAAGAAACAAGTTAACGTGTATCAACATCTTATCGTGCCGTTTTTGTGGGAGGACCCCCTACGTATGATTCCTAAGTAAAAGTAATGGGAGCACCCCCTAATAAAAAATATTATAAACCACAAACACGTATGATTACCTTTTTAAACAGCCGCTATTCCTGTTTAACATGAAACTGAACGTGAGGAAACCCAGGGTGTGTTTAGTTACTAAGTGGCAAGCTAGAGCTTGCCAAGCCAGCTGTTCCTTATCAACGGTTTTGAATGGATTGCTTCCATGAATGTTTAAACCACTTGGTGAGTGCTGTACAAAAAAACTTGGTAAATGAACACACACCCGATGTTCTTGAGGCCCGAACCAAGATCTACTGTAACATATATATACCCCAGGGAGGAATGACCCATTCTTGCCACTCCCTTGGGGAATGGGTGCACTAGTATATGAAATCCAACTTCGATATACAGTATTATGTATCTTTTATTCCAGATGCCCAAAAGCTTTTAAACACAAGATGCAACAAAAACGGCAAAACACCCAGTCTCGGTGATTTATGTGCGACATCTAAGGGGCTTTAAAAGTAGGTGCCTATTAATTAGGTCAACGCATGAGTGACATAATATGTGCAACATCATCCTTTATTTGGAACTGTGCAAAGTTTGAGCAATAGATGTTCGAGTGCGTATTTCGACAGGCATGTTGTTTTGAGTGCAGGAGGCATGTGGCATTTCCAATCTGTAAATCTTTGCTTGAAATTTCTGACATTCAGTCAATTTCTCCCTTTTTCCGTCAACTGATTGTTTGCTGGGAAGCGAGTTGATACGAGTAAAAGAAGAGCATAATTTTCTGTGAAACTTCGCGAATGACAAGGCATTGTATATAAATGGATTATTTTGAAACTGCACATTTGGAACCAAGCTCTGCTTATGAAATGCTGATGGTTTGGTTCAGGGTTTTAGTTGACACGTTTGTACATTTTTGTACACCGCACCTTTCCTATGCCATCTCCAGGCATTGCAAATCGTCATTGCCGGGCACCGAAGGGGGCTCGGCAGTGACGCACGCTGAAAGGGAGTACTCAGTTTTCACTCTGGTTGTTTGTTTTCTTGTTTGTTTGTTTGTTTGTTTGTCTGGGCGATATCTCAGCCATCCTTTGAGCGGGGAAGCTGAAATTTCGGCACAATAGTGAACAAGTCCTTTATCAAAAAACGGTATTTTTGGTTTTTTGATTAATCAATTAATTGATTAGTTATTTAATTATTAGTGATTAATTAAGTACTTATTTAATTAATCAAATTTCCTTTCTCTTCTGACCATTAACTCAGGCACCTTTTGAGTTAGGAAGCTGATATTTGGACATGCCGATGACCAGGTGATTTGGCTGCAAAGGCTATTTTTGATTTATTAATTAATCAATTAATCAATTAATCGATTAATTATTTAATTATTAGATTAATGACTAAATTTTTTTTTTTAAAGTTACAGATTCTGATGAAATGGTGGTGGTTTATGTGTTCTCTGACAGAATTGATTAATAATTTAATTTTTTTATGATTATTATTTATTTATTTTCATTATTAATCATTTATTTATTTATTTATTTTCTTTCTCATTTGGCCAATATATCAGGCACCTTTTGAGCTCGGAAGCTAATATTTGGACATGAGTGACCAAGTGATGTGGCTATCAAGGATATTTTTGATTTATTGATTAATCAATTAATCAATTAATCGATTAATTATTTAATTATTCGATTAATTACTATTTTAATTTTTTTTTCAGTTACAGATTCTGATGAAATGGTGGGGGTTTATATGTTCTGTGACCGAATTGATTAATAATTTAATTTTTTAATGATTATTATTTATTTATTTTCATTATTAATCATTTATTTATTTTCTTTCTCATTTGGCCAATATCTCAGGCACCTTTGGTGCTGGGAAGCTAATATTTGGACATGACAGTGACCAAGTGATGTGGCTATCAAGGATATTTTTGATTTATTGATTAATCATTTAATCGATTAATTATTTAATTACTCGATGAATGACCTAATTAATTAATTTTTTAAGTTACAGATTCGGATGAAATGGTGGTGGTTTATCAAGGATATTTTTGATTTATTGATAAATCATTTAATCGATTAATTATTTATTGATTAATTGATTAATTACTTATTGGTTAATCAATTAATTATTTAATTTTTTATTAATGACCTATTTAATTAAATTTCTAAAAGATACATCTTCGGGTGAAGCACTAGTGGTTTAGTTATGCTATTAGCCAATTGATTAAGAAAATATTTTGTGATAGTCTTTTATTGATTTTAATTATACAATGAATCAATCAATTAGTGTACATCTCTCCCTCCCAATGCAGCCTCTATGAGCTGCACTGCGGTAATGCCGGGCGCCAGAGGCGCCCCGGCAATGCCGCGCTGCAGGATATTTAATTATTTGGCATGGGGCGGTGTACTTTGAATGTATGTGTACTTGTTTATATTTTCGTTGCTTTAGCTGTCAGGTTGCAAGTTTAAGTACACACCTGCTAGTGAGGAACTACAACAAACAACAACAAGGTGACTGGTTGTTCGTTAGGAACTGACCCCAAAAAAATAATTCACAAGCTTTCGGCAATTAGGCACTGCACAATGTAATAAGGAAGAACTCTTGAGAGCTTCTGCTGGGACCTTCACACTGTAAATAATAAATTTAATTGCTGACATATGTACAGAAATAGAGTGAAAAATACTAACAGGGCAATCCAAGGTATCGGGTTAGTTTTGCAAGCATAACTCAAAGCAACCTTTGTACAATGCCGGGTTTAGCGGAGGCTGCAATACGGATTCGGACGTTTGTGACCATATCCACTGTTCATAATCTTTAACTAAGTTTTGGCCGATGTTCAAGTACCATGACAGTCTCCAGTGCGGTGGCTAAAAAATCACAACAGGATGTTTGGGAAAGGACTAGACGGTGCTGGCAATTTGGTTTCATGGATGGTGATCGGGGACACTGATCGGGGACAGCGTCGCCAACAAATGCAGTGATTATTATTTTTATATGCCGCAAATATTATATTTATCTTTAAAAAACCCCAATATATCATCAAATACAAAATAAATACTCATTGGGTAGGCAAGTTATTTTTAGCACTAGCTTCACATAACATGTATGATTTGACGTTTTTGAAAGTGTGAAAACGAATATTCAATGACCATGACATTGTAAATTAGAACGGCACTCGGTAGAGCACATACATCCACCAGGATGAAGAGTTTATGTTTTGTATCCCACTGATAGGCCGCACCTGGATCTGGGCACGAACCAAAGTCGAATTGCCTTGGTCTTGTCATCTTACCAACTCATCACCCAGTTTTGTCATAACTTGTCCACAACTTCTTGAGTTATCAAACTATATATTGTTTTTTGTCCCATCTCTCAATGTTGAAGAATCACTTAACAAATTAAAATAATATTCTCGATCTCCACCAAAATAGAATCAATTCTTCATTTTACACACTAGTCCTGTCCACCAAGTTTCGGCCAAATCAGTTCATAACTTTTTGAAATATTATACCATGTATCGTTTTTAGCCCTGCCACTCAATGGTGAAGAATCACTTAAAAAATTGTCGTATCGGGATCCGATTAGGCCCTTCAACAAAATCTAATCAATTCGTCCTTGTTATACACCCAAACTGTCCACCAAATTTAGTCTGAGTCCATCCACAACTTTTTGAGATATCCCGTTCACAGACAAACAGACAGACAAACGAACAGACAGACATACAGGGGTGAAAACATAACCTGCGCCCACCTTTGGCGGTGGAGGTAATGAGAGGAAGCAAACCAACATGATGCTAGAAGAGAAAATGAGGAAGATATCTTGGTAGTTCTTGCCCACTTCAAATTAATTTCATTTTTTGGTTCAACTGATTTTGTTCCTGTCAGTTGATTTTGGTCCTTATACAAATTAATGATGGGTTTGTCCTCAGAAAGCTGTTCCAATTAGCAGATGATCCATTGTTGATTTACAAATTTTGAGTATTGTTGAAATTGAATATAATTTTTGCTTTAATCCTGCTTCTGATGCCCCTCGTTCTTAGAGCCTGCTGCTGAATTCAGGTCATTAGTGATCTTACAGGGTTATGGTTATTAGTCCCCTACCGGTGTACACCGGAGGGGACTATAGGTTTGCACTCCGTCCCTCCGTCTGTCCGTCTGTCAGTCTGTCGGTCCGTCGGTCCGTCACGCAAAGAACAGTTTTCTGGACTTTTTTTTCTAAACTCTTAATGCTAATTTCAAACTTGGTACATGGTTTCCTCACGATAAGTTACAGATCAAGTTCGAACTTCACGACGTTTCGATCATTTTTGACAAAGTTAGGGCACTTTGAACTTTGGGAATTTCCCCAACAGTTTTCCGGACGACAGACTGCCGGTAGGGGACATGTATTGCGGCGCAATACGAAGAATGCTTGTTATAAATAAGCCCTCAGCTGATACCCTGCTAATGAATACAATCAAGATATTTTTTCATTCCCCATCAGCATAGCGGTGCAGATTATAATGTGCCGATTTGAAATGAATTACCCAGTAGAATATTTTGGCAGCGTGTGTTATAGGTGCTTGATGAAAGCAGGTGCTCATAATAACAGATATTTCTTTGACTGTATCTTCTAGAGGTCTTTTATTAGTCCCCTACCGGTGTACACCAGAGGGGACTATTGGTTTGCACTCCGTCCCTCCGTCTGGCAGTCTGTCAGTCTGTCTGTCTGTCTGTCAGTATGTCTGTCTGTCAGTCTGTCAGTCTGTCAGTCCATCACGCAAAGAACAGTTTTCCGGACTTTTTTTCTAAACTCTTAATGCTAATGATTTCAAACTTGGTACATGGTTTCCTCATGATAAGTTACAGATCAAGTTCGAACTTCACGACGTTTCGATCATTTTTCACAAAGTTATGGCACTTTTAACTTTAGTAATTTCCCCAACAGTTTTCCGGACGACTGACTGCCGGTCGGGGATATGGTTGCAGCGCAATACTCAGAATGCTTGTTATACGAGATATAGGCTCATGAAAGAGTGAGGTGACAGAGGATGAAAGACAAAGGAGTGATGGTGGAGAAGGTGGGGAGGGGGAGGGGGGCAACAGTTGGATGAAACAAGCAAGGCATTGAAAGAAAAGGAAATGAAGAGATAAGAGGTGAGGAAACACAGTAACTTGTAAGTAAGGAGGTTGAGTTCAAAATAAAGTTAAATCTTTCGAGAAAAACCCAGAAAAGGTCACAGCCAGGATTAGGTAATGACATGAGATGATGATGCAGCACCTACTTGAAGTCCTGAAGCGAAGAGTGCAATTAAACCATCTCTTGAAAGCAGTTCCACAAATGGGAGAAAATAGGAATAGAAGAGTGAAGGTGAGCAGTAAGCCTGGATTTTACGAGTTTAACCAGGAGAGGATTACGGGAAGAACGCATGATCCTGGAGTTGTTTGGAAGAGTTGCAGAGAGGAGGGAGCTAGACTGGTAAAAAAAGGAGAGGCCACCTACCTGCCTGCAATGTGAGAGTAACATACCTCGTTCATCAGTCTCGTCATGGTGGATTGCATTGATGTGTTTGTGTCCAGATAATACAGGAGTGATGGATGTGATAATGGGACACCAATTGCCATAGAGGAGAGCAATACTCCATTGAGCAACAGAAAATGGCGTTGTAGGCTGTCTGTAGGTCTGATTTTCAAGGAAAGACATGGATTAACGGACAATGCCCTTTCTACAGCTGGCTGTGAAAGACAACTTTGCTATATGTTCACCACATGACAGGTCAAGACGAATGGTGGGAACAAGACTGAAATAATTCCAGTGGCTGAACATAGATATAGATAGGTGGGTTATTTTGAAAATTGTTCTGCAGCAACTGGCTAATAACAAGGAATAACAAGGAACAAGGAACTTTGATGCAGGAGCAAGACAATCGGCTAATGATGCCTGTGCTGCAGCAACAACAGATTAAACCCTCCAAATTAAAATTAAACCCTCCAACAGATTAAACCCTTCACCCCTCCCCTCCAAATCTTCCCCATCACCCCTCCCCTCCAAACCCTCCCCATCACCCATCCCTTTAACATCTCCCCCCTTGCCCCTTCCCTCCTAAACTCCCCCCACACCTTTCCCCTCCTAGACTCCCCCTCGCCCCTCCCTTCCTAGACTCCCCCCTCACCCTCCCCTCCAAATATCCCCCATCTCCCATCCCTTTCAAATCCCTCCCCTTCTCCCTTCCCTCCTAAACTCCCCCCTAACCCCTCCCCTCATAAACTCCCCCTCGCCCCTCCCCTTCAAATCTCCCCACCCTCATTTCTCCTCCATTTCCCCCCTCTCACCTCTCCTCCCTCCTCCTCAAAGCGTCCTCCCCACTTCTTCCCCCTTCCAACTCTCACCTCCATCTCCCCCAACCTTCTGCCTCACTCTTCCCCCTCTTCAAATAACACCTCACTGTGCCTCACACAATCACCATCAAACCTTTTGTCAGCCCCATCCTTTCCTTTCTCCGAGCTATTCTGAAATCTCTGACACACCTTCAACAGCTCTCCCAACCTCTTCCTCCTCTTCCACATCTTACCGTACCCCTCCCTCCCCTGTTCTGTATCCGATGCTCCTCTTCATTAACGGTATGGACCTCAAACATCCGGGGCCTTCGTTCAAACTTGACTGATCTCTCCGTGCAGGTGCTTCTGACAAACCAGACGTGATCTGCTTAACAGAAACTTTCCTCCTTCATGATGTCTCTGATTCCTTAGTATCTCTCCTGGGTTACTCCCTCCTCCGGTATGATAGACCTGAACCTCGTCCTGGAGGTGGGGTTGCTACCTTTATCAAAAACTCCTTTATCAGATGCCTGGTGGCGTCTGGCCCTTCACGTGACTCGTGGTGGTCCCTCTCGGCTCTCCCCCCCGTTGTTATTTTTGTGCACATAAGATTGTTCACGGTTCTGTTTAAATATTATTTAAATATGTATAACCTTTCCCCTTCAGTGTTTTACTCAGTGGTATTTTACAACACGCTGTTTTTCTTCCTATTTAAAAGGCTTTTCTCAATTTCCTCTCCAACTCATTCCACCTCAAAAAAAAGAAATTCAATATCTTATACGTCTCCCTCACTACATGGTCTAAATTCACATTCATTCCATCCCTCCTCCATCGTTCTGAACCGGATTGCTAACTTGAAAATCACAACAAACCCAATTTGTTTTCAATGTTCGTCTTTCATTAATCATCCACTTTCTAAACTCCCCTCTTGCCCCTCCCATCCAAATCCCTCCCCTTGCACCTACACTCCTAAACTCCCCCCTTGCCCCGCCACTCTTAAACTCCCCCCCTACCCCTCCACTCCTGAACTCCCCCCTTGCCCTTCCACTCCTGAACTCCCCCCTTGCCCTTCCCCTCCTAAACTCCCCCCTCACTCCTCCCCTTCAAAACTCCCCCCCAACCCCTCCCATTCAAATCTCGTCCCATACCATTCCTCTCCAATTCTCCCTCCTCCCCCCTCCTCCTCAAAGCTGCCTCCTCCCCACTTCGTCTCCCTTCTATCTCATACCTCCACCCCCCCCCCCAACCTTCTTCTTTCCTCTGCCCCCTCTCAAACAACCCCTCTCTGTGCCTCATCCCTTCACCTTCAAACCTTTCATCCTCCTCATCCTTCCCTTTCTTGGAACTCTTCTGCAATCGCTGACACACTAACAACTGCTCTCCCTACCTCCCCCTCTCATCCTTCATCTTACCCTACTCCTCCCCTCCCCTGTCCTGTACCCGATGCTCCCCCTCTCTCTTCATTAACGGTATGGACCTCAAACATCCGGGGCCTTCGCTCAAACCTGACTGATCTCTCCATACAGGTTGCTTCTGACAATCCAGACTTGATCTGCTTAACAGAGACTTTCCTCCTTCAAGATGTCTCTGATTCCTTAATATCTCTTCCTGGTTACTCCCTCCTCCGGTATGATAGACCTGAGCCTCGGCCTAGTGGTGGGGTGGCTATCTTTATCAAAAACTCTCTTCCTCACTCTCCTTGCACTGCCCTCTCTCCTCCTCACCCCCAGGAGTACCTCTGGCTACGTCTTCCTCTCCGCTCCCACCTTTTGTTCATATGTGTTCTGTACCGTCCCCCAAACAGTGATGACTCCATCTACATTTCACTGTCTGACAACATGGACCAACTTCTATCCACTCATCCCAACTCTCTCTTCCTCATATGTGGTGACTTCAATTGTCATCATGCCACCTGGTTGGGTGTGGGTTCCTCTCTCACTAGTCATGGCACCTCAGCAAAGGACTTCTGTGACTCACTGGGATTGACACAATCTGTCAATTTCCCGACCCAGATCTCAGCCAATGGAGTATCTTCTCTTCTAGACTTGGTTATGACTAACTTCCCTGCTAATGTCTGCTGCTCTTCTTCTGCTCCAATCGGTTCTTCTGATCATGTGCTTGTCAAAGTGGACATCTCTCTGGCCATTCTCAGAGAGCCTCCTCAGCGTCGACGAGTCTGGCATTTCACTCAGGCCGACTGGGACGGTTTTCAAGCAGCCATCAATCGTCTGGATTGGTCTCCCATCTCCACTGCCTCTGACATCAATTCTTCCTGGGAATTCTTCCAAAGCAAACTGATCTCTCTCATGCACAGATTTATCCCATCTCGCCTTCAGTTGTCTTACCCTTCCTCCCGTCCATGGTACACTGAATCTTGTGGTGAGGCAGTTGCCCTGAAACAACTTGCCTTTGCCTCTTGGAAGGCTAATCCAACTGAAGGAAATCTCAGTTCCTTCCACCAAGCTCGGAACAAGTGTGTGTCTACCCTCAGGAGTGCCAGGAAGCACTATCTCTCCTCACTCAAGAATGAATTCTCAAACCTGTCTCCTTCCTCCAAATCCTGGTGGCGTCTGGTCAAATCCGTTTCTGGTGTTTGTTCCCCCTCCATCCCCTCCCTTACCTCAAATGGCCACACAGTTGACATCGCACGTGACAAAGCCGAATGCCTCAACTCTGTGTTTGCCTCAAAATCCTTAGTCCCAAACCCATCTCTCTCTGTTCCCACCTTTCCCAGTCGAACCAAACTGCTCCTGGACTCTGTGACCTTCTCTCCTGACAAGGTGGAGGAGTTTTTGTCAAACCTCGACTCTGATTCTGCAACTGGACCAGATGGCATTAGCCCACGGGTCCTAAAATCCTGCTCTGCCGCTCTATCTCACCCTCTCTCTGTTCTTTTCACCCTATCCTTTGCTCAAGTTCATCTGCCAGCATCCTGGAAATCAGCAAACATTACCGCTTTACACAAAAAAGGTGCAAAAACAGATCCTTGCAACTACAGACCAATCAGCCTGCTCCCAATTATCAGCAAAGTCATGGAATCCATCATTGCTTCGGATATGAAATCTTTCCTCTTCTCCAATGGCTTGATCTCTGATCATCAATTTGGTTTCAGACCAGGTCACTCTACTCTGGACATGCTGCTTCTGCTGTCTCAACAATGGATGGAGGTCCTCAATGCCAAACAGGAAATCAGAGCTGTCTCCCTTGACATATCACGTGCCTTCGATACGGTCTGGCACCCAGCTCTGCTCACCAAACTCTCCTCCTATGGTATCCATGGAAATCTCCATGCATGGCTTGCGGAATTCCTCTCTGGTCGTAGTCAACGTGTGGCCCTGAATGGATTTCTCTCATCTCCCCTTCCCGTTCAGGCTGGAGTTCCCCAAGGCAGTGTGCTGGGCCCTGTGCTTTTTCTGGTCTTTATCAATGATCTCTCCGGCTCTCTGGAAAATCCTCTGTATCTCTTTGCTGATGACTCCACTCTCTGCCGCTCCATTCCTCTTCCCTCAGATCGGCAGTCTGCAGCCTCCTCACTCTCTGAAGACCTGGACAAAATCACAGACTGCTCAAACATGTGGAACATGTCTTTCAATCCTGACAAATCTCACACTCTTACTATGTCTCTCCGAAAAGATCGACTGGACAACCCTCCCATCTACTTTCTCAACAATCCTCTCCAAGAAGTTCTGTCGCTCAAGCTTTTGGGTCTCACCATCTGCCATGATCTTTCTTGGCAAAACCACATTTCCAAGCTGGCCTCCAAAGCCAGTCGCCGACTGGGCATCCTCCGTCGTGCGAAGTCCTTCCTAGGCACACCTGAGCTCCTCACCACATACAAGGCTTTCATCCGCAGCTCAATGGAATACTGTTCTCCCCTATGGGCTGGTGCTCCTGCCTCACACCTGGCTCGGCTTCACGCTGTTGAATCCAAAGCTTTCAGAATCATTGGAATCTCCCGCGATGAAGCTATCTCTGAGGGCCTTTCACTCACTCACCGCAGGCAGGTAGGTGGTCTTTCTGTCTTCTACCGACTCCTCTCCGGCCTTGCTCCCCCAGCTCTCTCTGTCCTCTGTCCCCCAAATATTCCTACAGGTCGCACAAGATCTGCCAGCCACCCTCTGATGGTTAAACTGCCGAAATCTCGGCTCTCTGCTCACCTTCACTCTTTCATTCCTCTTTTCTCCCGCCTCTGGAACAAACTCCCACACTCACTTCAATCACACTCCTCCCTCCAGGTCTTCAAAACAGCTGTTCACCACCATCTCTTATCTTCCCCCATCCAAAACCTTGATCTTTTCTACCCCCACTAATTCACCCCAGATCCACCTTGTTTGAAATTCCAACTTCTTTCCTGGAAGTCTTGGCAGTGTCCATATGTTTTATACCTCTCCCACCCCCCCCCCCCTTCCCATGCCTCCCCCCCAAAGCCCTCTCCCTCCCACAGTTCTCTCGATGTCTCCATGTCTCTCGGTCCCTGCTCTCAAATGTTGTGTTTGTGTCCTTCCCCCTCTCTCCCCATCTTGTCTACCGCTCCCGATGTTATTTGTTTTGTGTGTCTGTTTGTCTTTCTGTGTGATTAATGTTCGCTCTTTCACGAGCCTCGATCTTGTATACAAAAAAAACAAAAAAAAAACAAAAAAAAAACAACTTTTTCTCACTCGCCCTGCACTTCCCTCTCTCCACCTCACCCCCTGGAATACCTCTGGCTATGGCTTCCCCTTCGCTCCCACCTCTTGTTCATGTGTGTTGTACCGTCCACCAAACAGTGATGACTCCATCTACATCTCGCTGTCTGATAATATGGACCAACTTCTATCTACTCATCCAAACTCTCTCTTCCTCATATGTGGTGATTTCAATTGTCACCATGCAGTTGGCTGGGTGTGGGTACCTCTCTCACCAGCCATGGCTCCTCAGCAAAGGACTTCTGCGACTCACTGGGACTGACACAATCTGTCAATTTCCCGACCCGGCTCTCAGTCAACGGAGCATCTTCTCTTCTGGACTTGGTTCTGACTAACTTCCCTGAAAATATCTGCTGCACTTCTTCTGCTCCAATCGGCTCATCTGATCATGTGCTTGTTAAAGTGGACATCTCTCTGACCATTCTCAGGGAGCCTCCTCAGCATCGACGAGTCTGGCATTTCACTCAGGCCAACTGCACGGTCTTCAAGCAGCCATCAATCATCTGGACTGGTCTCCCATCTCTACCGCCTCTGACATCAACTCATCCTGGGAATTCTTCCAAAGTAAATTGCTCTCTCTCATGCACAGATTTACCCCATCTCGTCTTCAGTCGTCATACCCTTCCTCCCGTCCATAGTACACGGAATCTTGTGGTGAGGCTGTTGCCCAGAAACAACTTGCCTTCGTCTCCTGGAAAGCAAATCCAACGGAAGGAAATCTCATTTCCTTTCACAAAGCCAGAAACTAGTGTGTCTCCACCCTCAGGAGAGCCAGGAAACAATATCTGTCCGTTCTCAAGACCGAACTCTCTTATCTGTCTCCCTCTTCCAAATCCTGGTGGCGTCTGGTCAAATCTGTTTCTGGTGTTTGTCCCCCTCCATCCCCTCCCTTACCTCAAATGGCTACACAGCTGACTCCGCACGTGAAAAAGCAGAATGCCTCAAGTCTGTGTTTGCCTCTAAATCTTGTGTCCCAAACCCATCCCTCTCTGTACCCACCGTACCCAGTCGTACCCAGCTGCTCCTGGACTCTGTGTCCTTTCCTCCTTACAAGGTGGAAAAGTTTCTGTCAACCCTCGACTCTGATTCTGCAACTGGAGCTGACGGCATCAGCCCACGGGTCCTAAAATCCTGTTCTTCCACTCTTTCACCCCCTCTCTCTGTTCTCTTCACCCTCTCTTTTGCTCAAGGTCATCTGCCATCTGCTTGGAAATCAGCCAATATCACCGCTTTACACAAAAGATGTGCAAAAACAGATCCTAGCAACTACAGACCGATCAGCCTTCTCCCAATTATCAGCAAAGTCATGGATTTCCATCATTGCTTCAGATATGAAATCTTCCTCTTCTCCAATGGCTTGATCTCAGATCATCAATTTGGTTTCAGACCAGGTCACTCTACTCTGGACATGCTGCTTCTGCTATCTCAACAATGGATGGAGGTCCTGAATGCCAAACAGAAAATGAGAGCTGTCTCCCTTGACATATCAAGTCCCTTCGATATGGTCTGGCACCCCGCTCTGCTCACCAAACTCTCCTCCTTTGGTATCCATGGAAATCGCCACGCATGGCTGGCGGACTTCCTCTCTAGTCATAGTCAACGTGTGGCCCTGAATGGGTTTCTCTCATCTCCTCTTCCTGTTCAGGCTGGAGTTCCCCAAGGCAGTGTTCTGGGCCCTGTGCTTTTTCTGGTCTTCATCAATGATCTCTCCGACTCTCTTGAAAATCCTCTCTATCTCTTTGCTGATGACTCCACTCTCTGCCGCTCCATTCCTCATCCCTCAGATTGGCAGTCTGCAGCCTCCTCACTCTCTGCAGACCTGGACAAAATCACAGACTGGGCAAACAAGTGGAACATGTATTTCAATCCTGACAAATATCACACTCTTATGATGTCTCTCCGAAAAGACCGACTGGACAACCCTCCCATGCACTTTCTGAATAATCCTCTCCAAGAAGTTCTGTCACTCAAGCTTTTGGGTCTCACTATCTGCCATGATCCTTCCTGGGAAAACCACATTTCAAATCTGGCCTCCAAAGCCAGTCGCGGACTGGGCATCCTCCGTCGTGCGAAGTCCTTCCTTGGCACACCTGTGCTCCTCACCACATATAAGGCTTTCATCCGCAGCTCAATGGAATACTGTTCCCCCCTCTGGGCTGGTGCTCCTGCCTCACACCTCGCTCATCTTCACGTTGTTGAAACCAAAGCGTTCAGAATCGTTGGAATCTCCCACGATGAAGCTACCTCCGAGGGCCTTTCACTTACTCACCACAGGCAGGTTGGTGGTCTTTCTGTCTTCTACCGACTCCTCTCCTGTTTGATTTGTTTGTGTGATAAATGTTAGCTCTTTCACGAGCCTCGATTCTGTATACAAAAAAAACAAAAACAACAAGAGGGAGAAATACATGTGCCCTCTGGGTGTGATATTTTCTAAGTCCAAAAAGGGCATAATTCTGTGAAAAAAATGATGAAACACCCTGAACCTCGAGCTTGCTCTGTACCTTACCATAATAAAGCCACGTACCAAGTTTCAGTTGAATATGTTAAAGGGTGAGGGCGGAAATTCTGGAAAATCACAGGTGGGACGGACGGGCAGATAAATAGACAGAAGGATAGATGGACAGACGAAGAGCAAACCCATAGTCGCCCCTGGTGAAACTGGTAGGAGACTAATAAATAGACAGCTGTCGACATGACATAACACGAAACCAACGCCAGACAACCTTCTATGCAGACAACTTTATCTAATGAGTTTTGAAAGTCTAAATACTGTACTACATCCACTGCATTTCCCTCATCCACCCAATCAGAAACTGCTTCATAGCTCTCCAATACATTTGTTAAAGAAGATCCCCATTTGGTGAACCCATGCTGACTGCCTTTCATTACTTTTGATTTATTTTAATGGTTCCAATCAGATCCCGATCACCTCAAACTCACCACTGTTCCCGTCCTTTGTCCTTACAGCTGTGCGCACTCTTTTGTACAATGCCATCACTACTCTGATCAACCATTCCTCCACTCCTAACTTCCTCAATGCCCATGTCCCTACTTCGTGCGGCACCCTATCGAATGCTTTCTCCAGATCAACAAACCCAAGAAACAACTTCTTCCTCTTCTCCATGTACTTCTCCTGCAACTGCCTTACAATAAAAAGTGCGTCTGTCGTGCCTCTTCCTGGCATAAATCCAAACTGCATTTCGTTGATCTTCACTTTCTTCCTTATCCTCCTCTCCAACACCCTTTCCAATACCTTCATTCCATGCTCCAATAACTTTATCGCTCGATACGAGCCTGTTACGGATTCGTCACTTACGTTGTTGTGGTTTTCATCCACTGTAAACATTTTTGATTCCATGTACTATTGTTGTCGTTTAAGGGAAATAGATATTGCTATTTTCAAAAGAAAAAAAGTTAATGTTTTAAATGAAACCGGAACCGGACGACGAAGAAGAGGAGGAGAAAAAGAAGGCGGAGCGAGTGAGTCGGACAAGAAGGAGCCAAGCTACTTGGAGGTTTGGAGCGAACGTTGACGAATGAGAGTCACGAATGAACTTTTGGTTTCCCGGGAAAGGGATTCCTGTGACAGAGTTGTCATCGCTGTGACAGAGAAACCTGCATGACAGGTTTTGCGGTGGATTCCGAGGAGAATCTTCGTCTGGCCGTTACGCCTCGAGAACGGGCCGTCGGCCATTTTGAGTTGCGCGCTTTGCACATCGCACAAGGTCTTTGCTTCGCTTCAGCCGTTTTCACCGCATTCAGACGTTTATCTGGTGTGTGTGTGTGACACGTGGATTTTGAAGGTAAATCTGAGGTTCGCCGACTGTGAGCCGTGAAACGTCCATACCCGAGGGTGTGATTTCCCAGTCGCCTTGAGGGCGCCTTTGCGCAGCTTTGGCCGCGTGACTGTGACTATCATCCGAACGGGATTCTGGTCTCGATTAGACATCATTCTGACGATTGCTGGAGCGGATCGACTTTGGCTTGAAGCCGGGATCGACTTTGGCTGGAAACCGGAATCAACTTTGGTTTGAAGCCGGGAAAGAGACATTGGGAATGTTCTTGTTTCACTCACTTGGAGCACAGTGAGTTATATATTACGAAACTGATGGTACCATCATAGGATATATATTTATTGTACTTTTGATTAATATTATTGTTGTGCTGTTATTCTTGTGTGATCTTAATACAATATTTGTTTGTTGGTAACAATTGGTGTGGCTTCACCATTGATCTTTGACATACAGAATAACACATTTTTCTGCAGTGACTCCTCTCGGGGCTCGGAGGTAGACCGTGACCGGGCGTTGGGGAGGAGCACGGAACAGAAATTGGGGGCTCGTCCGGGATTGGCCCAAATTGAAATTGGGGGCTCGTCCAAAAATTGGCCCAAATTGAAATTGGGGGCTCGTCTTTGCTGTCAACATTCCCTAAAATTCGTCTGGGATAGAATTCCCTAACATCCTCGCCCGGGATCGAATTCCCTAACATTCCCAAAATTCCCAAATTTGGAATTTTTCTAACATTGTCACAGAATGTCACAAACAAACCAAAAATTCTGTCACAGAATTTTTCTAACAAAACAAAAAAAAAAAAAATTGAAAATTTTTGTGTGAAGGTTAACAGGTGTTAACTGATAGTCACCATGGTGTTTGACGCAGAAAAGTTTGCAGCGTCCCCTAATGAGGCATAGTTCCAAGCGTTAAAAAGATCGGAACTCTTGATATTGGCCAAACATTTTAACTTGGAGGTCCGAGCTCATATGAAGAAAGCAGAGATGCAGACATTGGTGGTAGAATCTCTGGTGGGACAAGGAACATGGAAAGAAGTAGCCTTGGATTGGTTACCCGAGGAAAAAGAAAATGTGGAGCTTCGGAAAATGGAGATGCAACTGCAGAGTCAGGAAAGGTTAAAAGAGTTGGAATGGAAAGCAGAGGAAAGAAGAGCAGAACAGGAACGAGAACTCGAGGAGAGAAGAACAGAGGAAAGGAGAGCTGAAGAAGAAAGAAGAGCAGGGGAAAGAGCAGAGGAAAGGGAGAGCCGAAAGGGAGTTAAAGGAACGTGACATGGAGTATCAGAAGGAACTTAAACTCAAGGAGCTGGAATTAATGGGAGAACGGAGAGAAGTAGTATCCATGCCGGCTAGTTCGACAACTAGTCAGAACACTTGGGATGTTGGTAGGCATGTGAGGCTGGTTCCACCCTTCAATGAAAAGGATGTAGCCAAGTTTTTTTACACTTTGAGAAAGTGGCTCAAATGCTAAAATGGCCTGTGGGGTCCTGGACTATGTTAGTGCAAAGTGTTCTGGTGAGTAAAGCTCAATATATCTATTTGGCTTTCCCGATTGACCAATCTGCAGATTATGAGATAGTGAAGAAAACCATTCTCAAAGCCTATGAATTGGTCCCTGAAGCTTACCGGCAAAAATTCAGGAATGCCAGGAAGAGGGAGACCCATGTGGAGTTGGCCAGAATGAAGGAAACCATGTTTGATCGGTGGTGTGACTCGAAGGGGATTGGGAAAGACTTCAAACTGTTGTGACAATTGATCTTGGTGGAGGAATTCAAACAGTGTGTCCACGCGGACATTAAAGTACATCTGGATGAAAAGAAAGTGCCAGAGTTGTATGAGGCAGCAACCGTGGCAGATGACTATGCCTTGACACACAGGATGGGGTTCCACAAACCTAACTTCCCACCTAGAGTTAGCCAGGGGAGTTATGGTAAATCAGGGGCGGAGAACAAATATTCGTGGAGGCGGCCGAGAGATGACTATGAGGACAAATCTGATACCGCGACTTTAGGGGATCAGAAGACTCCAGTTCCAAGACAGACTTATCTTCCGGGGGGCCCGAGGCAGACCACGAGTTTTTCCTCCGGGCCTACTTGCGCTTTTCTCTTGCGGAGCACAGTGAGGTATATATTACGAAACTGATGGTACCATCATAGGACATATATTGATTGTACTTTTGATTAATATTATTGTTGTACTGTTATTCTTGTGTGATCTTAATACAATATTTGTTTGTTGGTAACAATTGGTGTGGCTTCACCATTGATCTTTGTCATACAGAATAACACATTTTTCTGCCGTGACTCCTCTCAGGGCTCGGAGGTACACCGTGACCGGGGGTTGGGGAGGAGCACGTAACAGAGCCACAGTCCAGAGCGTCACCTTTCCCCTTGTATAGAGGGACGAGGGTACTCAGTTCCCAATCCACTGGAATGCGGCCTTCTTTCACCACCAGATTACAGATCTCTGTCATTCTCTTCACACCCCAACTTCCTGCTGCCTTCAACATATCTCCCACAACTCCCGTCGGCCCTCCCGCTTTTCTACTCTTCATTGCTTTTATCGCTTCCTCAACTTCCTTCTCAGTTATCTTCTCTGCCGGTCCTAAAACTGGGTTACTCTCTATGTTGCCATCCCATTCATTCTCTGCATTCAACAGCATTTCCATATATCTCTTCCATCTTCCTTTAATTCCATCTGGGTCCACAACGATTTGTCCCACTTCATCCTTCAAGCAACTCACCCCCGTCACATCACACCTCTCTTTCGCTATCTGCTTTGCAATTTTGAATACCGCTCTCTGACCCTCTTCCGAATCCAAGCGTTCTCCGAACATTTTCCCACATGCCTCCTGTGCCTTTGCTACCTCTTTCTTTGCAGCCTTCTTGGCTGCCTTATAACTTTCATGCTCTGCTTTTTCTGCCCCCGTACCCTTCGCCTTCTGCCACTCCTTGAACTTCTTCCTCTTCTCATCAATCCTCTTTCCAACTTCATCATCCCACCACCATGTTTCCGAGTACCTCGGTCGTCCTTTTGTCCATCCACATACCTCACCAACGGCTCCAAACAGACTATCTTTCATTGACATCCAACCACTTTCAGGCTCAGGCACATCATCCTCGACCCTACTCAGCCTCTCTTTTAATGCCTCCATTACTGTCACCTCTTTCAACCTCCACACCTTCATTCTCGGTTGGTACTTCACCCGCCGAGCTCTCCTCACACCTTTCACCCTTATGTCGCAGACAACCAAGTGGTGCTGTGAAACAGCCTCCTCTCCCGGGATCACCTTTGTGTCCCGGAGGAGGACTTAGGGATATTGTGATAACTCACAATAAGTTAGGGATATTGTGGGAATGAGTTAATTTTTTCATAGGGGTTAGGGTTAGGGTATTGAAATCAAGAATGCTGTGTTTTTTCACACTCATTAATAACCATAGAATTAGGACCAACAACTTTTTACAACATAATTAATACACA
This sequence comes from Myxine glutinosa, assembly GCF_964187855.1. Lineage (NCBI taxonomy): Eukaryota > Metazoa > Chordata > Myxini > Myxiniformes > Myxinidae > Myxine > Myxine glutinosa. Next base: position 135,600,216 of record NC_136271.1, on the reverse strand, counting down.
AAATCAACCACACCGAAGAACCTGCCAATATCCCTAACTTATTGTGAGTAGTGTATATAAAATACACAGTGCCTTCAAAAAGTATTTACACCCCTTGACATTTTTTACATTTTATGGTGTTGCAGCCTGAATTTAAAATGAATTAAATTGAGATTGTTTTGCCAATGATCAACACATAATGTAAAAGTGGAATTTTATTTTTTAGAATTTTTTTTACAAAATAGTTAAAAATGAAAAGCTGAAATGTCTTGAGTGAATAGGTATTCAACCCCTTTGCGATGACACTCCAAATTGAGCTCAGGTGCATCCAATTTCCTTTGATCATCCTTGGGATGTCTACTACAACTTGAATGGAGTCCACCTGTGGCCAATTAAATTGAATGGACATTATTTAGAAAGAAACACACCTTTCTATATAAGGTCCCACAGTTGACAGTGCATGCCAAAGCAGAAACACTAACATGAAATCCAAGCAACTGTCCGCAGAACTTCGAGATTAAGTTATCAAGAAATTAAGGCACAAGGCTTCATTTATTACATTGTATGTCCTGAAAAGCTGTTTAACTCAAGTGTTTATTTGTCAACTTCATACAGTGGAAATGTTTTGCTTTGTTCCCCAAAATAAAAATTTACGTTAAATTTACTCCTCATATCGAGTGTACCTACTTGAACATATGTACCTGAGACTAATCAGTAACCTCAGTTGATGTTTAAATGGTTTACACGTAGAACCAAAACATTCAATGTGGAACACGAAAGGAGATTTTAATTATTTACTTGTTTATTTATTACTAACAAATACCACCCGTCGCTTAACTGAAGGGAATACCAATAGGGGTGGGGAGAGAAAAGAGGTGGTGGGGAGAGAGGGGAGAGAGAGAGGAGAGAGCGCAGTGGGTGTGGTGGAATGAAGAGAGAGGGGGTGGGGGGAGGGGGTGGGGGTATAGGAGGAAGGGGAAGGAAAAAAAGAAAAGAAAGAGAGACAGAGACAGAGACAGAGACAGAGAGAGAGAGAGAGAGAGGTGGGAGAGAAAGCAAATGAGACCTGTTGCTTCGATAAAATAAGGGCAAATAAGACCAAAGCTGACCTTGCTGTGATATTTAACCCCCTGGGGATATTTGACTACTCGAGGATTAAACATGACCATCACCCCCGCACCTGAAGACAGAGCGCCATTTCCTGGGTGTTTTGTATTTTACTGTGATGGCCCTTCTTCACACAGGAGCAACAAAGGTTTCATAGGCTTGAACTGTTAGTGAGGTTCAATATGTTTTTTCGTTCAAAATTTTTGGAGATTAGCAAAACTATACATTTTTGGAATATTCAGAGCATGAGAAATCCATAAATTAATGTTGGAATTTGCGTAGACACCTTTGCAAAAATGACACTCAGGACAGTGATGAAGATCTGTAAAAGCATATTCCTGAATGGTATAGACCTAGTAGATCCTGTATATCGGACTTATAGTTCAATCTGATAATAACAGTAACAAGGCTGCTTTCTTGCTTTATAAACCCATACCTATAACTTCAAAGGACTTGCAATATCATGTATTATGTAATACAGTTACAGTCACGTGAAAAAGTAAGTACGCCCCATGTAAAGTTTTGACTTTTTCAACATATTTCAACATACAACTATTTGATCTTCATTTCAACAAAATTGATAGATAAAGGTGATATAATACAACAAATATCATGAAACATTTACATTTTGTAGTCCATGGTATAATTTAAATAAACATAAATGCAAATTTCGCATGTGGAAAAAGTAAGTACACCCCTACATTTATCACTACTTCAAATACGTAAAATTAGAATCAGGTGCACCAGCTCAGGTGCAAATGATTAGAACATCGTTAGAGAGGATCTTGGAGGAACCTGTCTTATTTAAACCTCAGACATTTCGTTTGGTTTGCTCTTTGTTGTTGAAGTGTGTGGCGTCACCATGCCTAGATCAAAAGAGCTCCCTGAGGCCTTCAGAAAGAAGGTTATAGATGCCTATGAGTCTGGGAAGGAATTTAAAAAGATCTCCAAACAATTTGAAATCAATCATTCGACTCTCTGGAAGATCATCTACACGTGGAGAATATTCCAAACAACTGCCAACTTGTTCAGGCCAGGCCGCCCCAGCAAGATCAGCCCGAGAGCAGACCGCAAGATGCTGAAAGAACTCTCGAAGAACCCCAGAATGTCATCACGGGACCTACAGGTAGCTCTTGCCAATGTTGATGTCAAAGTGCACGAGTCTACCATTAGAAAGAGGCTGCACAAATTTTATCTACATGGGAGGTGTGCCAGGAGGAAACCTTTGCTGTCCAGAAAGAACATCAAGGCAAGACTAAAGTTTGCCAATGAACACCTAGGCAAAGACCAGAACTTCTGGAACAATGTGCTCTGGACAGATGAGTCAAAGGTAGAGCTATTTGGCCACAGTACCAGAAGACATGTTTGGCGAAAACCAAAGGCAGCATTTGACCACAAGAACCTGATACCAACTGTAAAGCATGGTGGGGGAAATATTATGGTTTGGGGCAGCTTTGCTGCATCAGGTCCTGGGCAGCTCACCATCATAGAATCCACTATGAATTCTTCATTGTACCAGAGGGTGCTTGAGGATAATGTGAGGCCATCTGTCAGAAAGTCGAAGCTCAAACGAAGGTGGACCTTGCAACATGACAATGACCCTAAACATAACAAGGAATGGCTGAAAAAGAAGAAAGAAATTGAGGGTTCTGGAATGGCCAAGTCAAAGCCCGGATCTAAATCCCATCGAGATGTTGTGGGGGGATTTGAAACGAGCTGTGCATGCAATTGTGCATGCTGTGCAACAAATTTTTGTTGAATAAATTATTGCAAAGTCAATTATTCATTGTTTTTTTTCCAATTAGATCACCTTTATCTATAGATAATGTTTAAATGAAGATCAAATTTTGATATGTCCACATATGTTAAAAAGATTAAAAAAACATTTCATGGGGTGTACTTACTTTTTCCACATGCGAAATTTGCATTTATGTTTATTTAAATTATACAATGGACTACAAAATGTAAATGTTTCATGATATTTGTTTTATTATATCACCTTTATCTATCAATATCGTTGAAATGAAGATCAAATAGCTGTATGTTGAAATATGTAGAAAAAGTCAAAACTTTACATGGGGTGTACTTACTTTTTCACATGACTGTATATCACAAATATAAAGACAATGGTTTTCAATTACCTTTGTTTGTTGCTTTTCTATAATCCTGAGCACTATTTTGAGGCCTTTATTGGATTCTTTGACTCAGAAAACATAGGATTAGCATATTTAATTACGTTTCTAGGTTGACTAGAAGCCGAGATAGCACAAAATATGTATTTTATGGTGGCCATTTTGAAAATCCAAAATGGCGGCCATGCAGGTGTCTATGCAAATGACAACATTGATTTTCGGATTCTCCATGCTCTGAAGATTCCAAAAATGTACAGGTTTGCTAATCTCCCAAAATTTTGAACGAAATTATCTTTGTTAACATGGTGAACCTGACTATCTTCATCACTGTCCTGAGTGTCATTTTCGCAAAGGTGTCTACGCAAATGTAAACATTAATTTTTGGATTCCTCATGCTTTGAAAATTCCAAAAATGTATAGTTTTGCTAATCTCCAAAAATTTTGAACGAAATTATATTTGTTAACATAGTGAACCTGACTATGTGTCCACTTGAACCAGATTGCATGGAAACCGACTGAAGTACAACACAATGACTGGGAGCTTTGGATTTTCTGTTGCTGCTTTCTGCTGCTTTCTGCTTCTCATCTGCTGCTTTGAATCTTAGTTCTTCCTTGTTTTTTATCTTCCTTCTTTACCTTTCTGTCCTCTGCCTTTCTTTTTCTTGTATCTGCCTTTTTCTATCTGCATCTCCTTCCTTCTTCTTCTTCTTCTTCTTCTTCCCTTTGGATTTCACATCACATTTTCACAGTATTTGCCTTTTTGTAGACATTTTGGTCACTGGTTCCAAAATGGCCTCTAAAAGGTGGTAGGATCAAAATTGGAAAAAAATCGGTTAAATTTTTTTGAAAATTGGATAATCGGGTAACCAACGAACCAAAAAAAAGAATAATGTTTCAAATTTTTCATTATTCACTCTTCGAAACATGACAAGTTGATACATTGGCGGGAATTCCCCTGGCTTTATCAATTATGGCCTTCGTCAAGCTGGCCTGTTGTGTCGGTGTCAGCTTGAGTCGAGTGGCCAGGGAAACCAACTTCGGACAGCATTGGACATCATGGGGGGGGGGGGGGGGGGGGATGAATGCTGGGGTGCTCGTGTGCACGCTGAAATGATGGCTCTGAGTGGAAGTTGCAGTGGTCTTTTAGTGGCAGTCACATCACTTTCATCGTTGCTGCTGGCTGCCACTTCACTGTTATCTGCCAACGAAATTATGGAACTAGCAGCACCAATTTTCTGCACCTTCCGCTTGCGCCATTCTTCTTCGGTCTGCTCACGAACCGGGCGATGGAGCCCCTTTTGCGACAGGACCTTAGTCACAGGTTCTGAAAGTTGCTATGCGGTCAGTCTTCATCGACTACAGGAACAGGTAATCCTTCGGGTTCATGACCAGCTGCTCAATGTTGGCCGGCCACAACCGAAAGGTCACATCCGGTCGTTGTTCCATGGCCTGCAACTTGGCGAGCGTGGCCGGGGTTGATCTACACGTGGTCGGGATCTCCCTCACTTTGCAGTTGCTGTCCAGAAGCTGAATGAGCACGATGCATGCCTGGTAGTCAGAGACAGTGGGTATGTTAGCCTTATTGTAAAAGTCGGTGACCTGGGCCAGCTGCGCAGACGCCTGTTTGTCGGGGAGCACCATGCCAGCCAGTGCACTTTGCCACCACACCCTTCTCAATATTATGGATGAGACAGTGCAGGCTTGACAGCAGGGGTGTGGGGGGGGGGGGGGGGGGGATGTATTCCCGTTATCTGTCCCTCCTCCTTATTGAAGATGCACCCCAGACCGAATACAGTACTGGCCTGTCACGTTTCCATTGGTGTTCTGGCCTTGAGAGTCCTGACTGTCCGGCACATGAGCAGGTGTCTGCTGAGGTGTAGCAGACGGTGTATGGTTCCCAATAGCGGGAGTACCCAATTTTTACCTGATCTTAGTCGAAACATAATCGAAAATCCAAAATATGTTACAGAAATGCTATATTGGGCTCGTGTAACAAAAACAAAAAGTATGACTAGATCAATATGACAACATTTTTCAAAAACGGGACATTTGATGCCACCTATTATTAATAGTGTGCATCAAATTATTAATAGGGTGCATTTGATGCACCCAAAATCATTTTATTGGATTGGGACGTGCAAGTGGCCAAGTTTCCCCAATCCGATACGAATGCTCATGACATGGTTTGAATAAAGTTGTGCTTTTCCGATGTTGGTAAAACTGGTGCTTGGACATGGTGTGTTCTGTGCTGTTTGGAGAGTGCACACTGCACACTGCACACTGCACACTGCCTTTATCTTTTTTTGGAGAATGGTGTTACCATTATAATTTCTTTCAAAATAATTCAAAACGAAAAGCTTAAATGTCTTGAGTCAGTACGTATTCAACCCCTTTGCTATGACACTCCAAATTGAGCTCAGGTGCATAAAATTTCCTTTGATAAATGTTTGAGATGTCTCTACAACTTGATTGGAGTTCACCTGTGACCACTTCAATTGATTTGACATGACTTAGAAAGAAACATTACAAAGAAACCTTTCTATATAAGGTCCAACAGTGCATGTCAGAGAAAAAAACTCTCCCATGAAGTCCAAGGAACTGTCCTTATAACTCTGAGATATAATTGCGAGTAGGCGTAAATCTGTGGAAGTTTATAAAACAACTTGTAGAGTGTTGTAAATTCCCGAGAGCAGAGTGAGCTGTCATTAGGAAATGGAAAGAATATGGAACTACCCAGACACTTCCTAGAACTCGCCATCTGACCAAACTGAGCAACCGGGCAAGAAGGACCTTGATCAGGGACGTGACCATGAACCCAATGATCACTCTGACAGAATTACAGAGTTTCATGGCTGAGATAGGAACATCTGCCAGAAGGACAACAGTATCTGCAGCACTTCACCAATGTAGGTTTTATGGGAGAGTGGCTAGACAGAAGCCATTCCTGAGAAAAAGGCACATGACAGCACACCTGGAGTTTGCAAAAAGGCAAGTGAAAGACTCTGAAAGCATGAAGCAAAATATTACGTGGTCTGATGAGATGAAAATTGAACTCTTTGGCCTGAATGCAAAGCGATGTCTGGCGAAAACCGAGCACATTTCATCACCCACCTAACACCATCCCTACCATGAGGCATGGTGGTGGCAGTATCATGCTATGGGGATGCTTTTCAGCAGCAGTACCTGGGAGACTTGTAAGGATAGAAGGAACAATGAATGGAGCCAAATACAGGAAAATCCTTGAGGAGAACCTAGTTCAGAGTGCAAAACACCTCAGACTGCGGTGAAGCTTTACATTCCAACATACCAATGCCCCCAAGCATACAGCCAAAGCAACACTGAAATGGCTTCAGAAGAAGAATGTAAAAGTCCTCAAGTGGCCCCACCAAAGCCCAGACTTGAATCCCATTGAGAATCTGTGGAAAGACTTGAAGATTGCTCTTCACCAACATTCCCCATCCAACTTGACAGGGATTGAGAAATTCTGCAAGAAAGAATGGGAAAAACTTCCCAACTCCAGATGTGCAAAGCTGATATAGACATACCCAAGAAAACTCGAAGCTGTAATCACTGCCAAAGGTGATTCTACGAAGTATTGACTCAAGGGGTTGAATACTTATGTAAATTAGATATTTCTATAATTCACTTTTAATTATTTTGTAAAAGTTTCTCAAAAAATATTTCCACTTTGACATTATGGGATATTATGTGTTGATCAGTGAGGAAAAAAATCTCATGTTAATCCATTTTTAATTCAGGCTGTAAGACAACAAAATCTGCAAAAGGCAAGGGGTGTGAATGCTTTCTGAAGGCACTGTATGTCGTCATGACCGAACTGCGTACACCCAACTGCAAATAATTTTCCATTTATTTAAACCCAGTTTTAATTAAATGTTTATTCAACGATTGTTTTCCGAACATTGTGAAGATTTAGCTCTTTCACGAGCCTCGATTCAGTATACAAAAAAAAAAAAAACTCAAGTCGCATCGAAGACGCAAGCAAGTTGCAAGTCCCCAGACATAAAGTTCAAGTCTCAAGTTAATTTTGTCAAGTCTGAGTGAAGTCCCAAGTAGCAAAATGTTGTGACTGGAGCCCGAATCGCAGACTCTCCCACTCACTACACCCTCACCATTGTCACAACTCGGTACATCCTCACCACTGCCATCACTTGGTGCACCCTCAATAATGCCACTACTCGGTACATGCTCACTACTCCCAACACTCGCTACATCCACATACATCACTCGCTCCACACTTACCACTGCCACCATTTGCTACACCCCTACCACTGCCACCACTCGCTCCACCATTACTGCTGCCACCAATCGCTACACCATCACTACTGTTACCACTCCCTCCACCCTTACCACCATTTGCTACACCCCTACCACTGCCACCACTCCCTCCACCATTACCGCTGCCACCAATCGCTACACCATCACTACTGTTACCACTCGCTACACTCCCTCCCCCTTCTCCCCCCCCCCCTCCAGCCCCCGCCGGCACCCTCATTGCTGCCACCAATCACTGCATCCTCAGCGCTGTCACCACTTGCTAAACCCTCCCCGCTGCTACCACTCACTACACCCTCTCTGTTGCTACCTTGCTATTGCCCACTTTAAACATTTATCACACCGTTTATAATCCACTTCTGCTCTCCTTGTTCTTTGATTGACTCACACTTTATTAACTCGTTTTGCAACAATATTTACACTAATTTAGCCACTCACTTAGTCGAGCAAAAAAGTAGGCCTTAAAGACGAATTTCAAAATATAACGAATGAAATCACCCGTTAATCTGCTTCTAACACAACTGCAACCTTAAGTGATATCGGATACACAACACCTTACACAAAACATGATAAACAAGTAGAGCTACATTCAAAGTACACCGCCCCCATGCCAAATAAATAAATAACATATTCTCCAGCATGTTAATTTGCCGGGGCACCTTCGGCACCCGGTGGTGCCGCCGTGCAGCACACAGCGACGGTATTGGGAGGAAGAGGTGCACAATAATTGATTGAAAAATTGTGTTATTAAAATAAATAAATAACAATAACAAAAATAAATTTAGAAAGGATAGAGCTTGGCCAAAGAACTATATGTTGGCAACCATAGGGGAGGGAATGATAAGACGAATTTCCTCTTATTGTGTTAATATTCCTGGTTAGGAAACCCATATATTATCTTAATAAAATTGAGCCTGTCTGCTGCACAGTGTTTCCAAAAACGTCATCTATCTATAATTCCAGCAATCTCTGTGTGTATGTTTGTATGTTTGTATGTTTGTATGTTTGTATGTTTGTATGTTTGTATGTTTGTATGTATGTTTGTCTGTGACCGCTGTTTCTCGACAACTACCGGTCCGATATACTTGAAACTTGCCAGGTATATTGCTGGGGACCCGAGGATGTGCCTTTTCAAGGTTTTAAATTAATCGCAGAAGTAGTTACCGAGCTATGTCCAAAAAACGATTCAACCAATCAGAGAGCAGCGAGCTATCACGTGTGCCGAACGTGGCGAACAGACTCTGCCTCGGATGGCACATTTGAGAGCGTATTCATTTATTTCCCGTCGGCAAACTATGTTGGCGCTATGTTGGCGTTAAACGATGTTTTAAAACTAATTAAAACTAATTTGCGATTCTTTCGCTTTCCTGCGATATGCGACCTTCCGGACAGTCAAATGAGGACGTCACTTCCGGACTTACGTAGTGGCGAGCGGGCGCCATTTGGAGGAGCTGGGAGGACTCAGTCGTGATAGAGTGAGCCTGAGTGAGTATATCAAGACAAGAACAAGATCTAGAAGGAGGTATGTACGGTGCGATTCATATAATATATTGTTTAGTTATCGTCGATGAGGAATTTGGGGGCCCGATTAACTGCAGCGCCATCCGAGCTGCGGCGTCGGGACGATACATTCATTGTACGGTAACATCACGCACTTACGGGCACGTCCTATATATATAGTACGGGCATGCCCTAGTCTATCTATAATTCCAGTAATCTCTGTGTGTATGTATGTTTGTTTGTCTGTGACCGCTGTTTCTCGACAACCACGGGTCCGATATACTTTAAACTTGCCAGGTATATTGCTGGGGACCCGAGGATGTGCCTTTTCAAGGTTTCATATTAATCGGACAAGTAGTTACCGAGCTATGTCCAAAAAACGATTCAACCAATCAGAGAGCAGCGAGCTATCACGTGTGCCGAACGTGCCGAACAGACTCTGCCTCGGACGGCACATTTGAGAGCGTATTCATTTATTTCACGTTGGCAAACTATGTTGCCGTTAAACTATGTTTTAAAACTAATTAAAACTAATTTGCGATTCATTCGCTTTCCTGCGCGTTTTTGCACGCGATGGCGATTTCTTTACCAAACTCCGCAAGCTCGCTTTGGACCAAACCATTTCATGTAAATAGAGGGGGGGGGATTGTCACCGTACTCGCAAGCCGTTCGCTTTGGACCAAACCATTTCATGTAAATAGAGGGGGGGGATTGTCACCGTACTCGCAAGCCGTTCGCTTTGGACCAAACCATTTCATGTAAATAGAGGGGGGGGGATTGTCACCGTACTCGCAAGCCGTTCGCTTTGGACCAAACCATTTCATGTAAATAGAGGGGGGGGATATAATTTTAGATATATATATATAGTACGGGCATGCCCTAGTCTATCTATAATTCCAGTAATCTCTGTGTGTATGTTTGTATGTTTGTATGTCTGTGACCGCTGTTTCTCGACAACCACGGGTCCGATATACTTTAAACTTGCCAGGTATATTGCTGGGGACCCGAGGATGTGCCTTTTCAAGGTTTCATATTAATCGGACAAGTAGTTACCGAGCTATGTCCAAAAAACGATTCAACCAATCAGAGAGCAGCGAGCTATCACGTGTGCCGAACGTGCCGAACAGACTCTGCCTCGGACGGCACATTTGAGAGCGTATTCATTTATTTCACGTTGGCAAACTATGTTGGCGTTAAACTATGTTTTAAAACTAATTTGCGATTCTTTCGCTTTCCTGCGCGTTTGTGCACGCTATGGCGATTTCTTTACCAAACTCCGCAAGCCGTTCGCTTTGGACCAAACCATTTCATGTAAATAGAGGGGGGGGATTGTCACCGTACTCGCAAGCCGTTCGCTTTGGACCAAACCATTCCATGTAAATAGAGGGGGGGGGGGGGGGGGGATTGTCACCGTACTCGCAAGCCGTTCGCTTTGGACCAAACCATTTCATGTAAATAGAGGGGGGGGATTGTCACCGTACTCGCAAGCCGTCCGCTTTGGCTTTGCGAATGACCCAAACCATTTCATGTAAATAGAGGGGGGGGGATATAATTTTAGATATATATATAGTACGGGCATGCCCTAGTCTATCTATAATTCCAGTAATCTCTGTGTGTGTGTCTGTATGCGACCGCTGTTTCTCGACAACTACCGGTCCGATATACTTGAAACTTGCCAGGTATATTGCTGGGGACCCGAGGATGTGCCTTTTCAAGGTTTCATATTAATCGGACAAGTAGTTAGCGAGCTATGTCCAAAAAACGATTCAACCAATCAGAGAGCAGCGAGCTATCACGTGTGCCGAACGTGGCGAACAGACTCTGCCTCGGACGGCACATTTGAGAGCGTATTCATTTATTTCACGTTGGCAAACTATGTTGGCGTTAAACTATGTTTTACAACTAATTAAAACTAATTTGCGATTCTTTCGCTTTCCTGCGCGTTTGTGCACGCTATGGCGATTTCTTTACCAAACTCCACAAGCCGTTCGCTTTGGACCAAACCATTTCATGTAAATAGAGGGGGGGGATTGTCACCGTACTCGCAAGCCGTTCGCTTTGGACCAAACCATTTCATGTAAATAGAGGGGGGGGATTGTCACCGTACTCGCAAGCCGTTCGCTTTGGACCAAACCATTTCATGTAAATAGAGGGGGGGGATATAATTTTAGATATATATATAGTACGGGCATGCCCTAGTTGTTGAAATGGCATCATCCTATCCACGAAGACATCTTGGCTTGCTTTGGAAATCAACTACTTGCTTTTGGTCTCCTCGGTCTTAAAAGGAGGATTTTGAGTTGGCTCTTCCATCTGCATGCATTTTCTTGGAGATGTAATTTAGCATTGCTGTTGTTTTTTTACCAATTTATTCAATGCCGATTAATTTAACTCGGCAAAATTTGTAATCTTTGGTTTGAGATTGTCATATCCTTCTGTAAACCAAGTTTTCTGTTCAACTGGTTAGCCTTTGGATAATAAAAAGCTCTTCATTTTATGACTCATACATTTGACCATTCCTGAGTTTTTGCCATTATAATTTTATGACATGGGAAGAGCCACAACAAAATGAATGAATGAATTATCGTTTTAAGGCCATTTTCCCCACTAGAGCGGGGGTTACCCTTGCGGGCCCCATGACAATCATGGTTCCCTGTTTGAGGCAATGTTTTTATGGCCGGATGCCCTTCCTGACGCCAACCCTTGGTCACGCTCGTACGATGCGCAGGGATACGGTGTACCTATTCTAAATCGGGGTACACACCGTGATCATTCATCCCAGCAAGCTGGTACTCAATTTGCCGACCTCGGAAGGATGACAGGCTGAGTCAACCCCCCTGGCATTAATTCAGCGATCGACTGGGATTACGAACCCAGGATCCTAGGATCCCAAGCCGGCACCCTAACCGCTAAGCCATCACCAGGCTCGGAAGAGCCACAACGTTATATATTATTAAAAAATCTTCTACAGACTCCTCTCCGGCCTAGCTCCCCCAGCTCTGTCTGTGCTCTGCCCCCAAATATTCCTACAGGTCGCACAAGATCTGCCAGCAACCCTCTTATGGTTAAACTGCCAAAATAAAGACTCTCTATTCACCTTCCCTCCTTAATTCCTCTTCTCTCCTGCCTCTGGAACAAACTCCCTCACTTAGTCCAGTCAAACTGCAGAAACACCCACCACAAATTGCAACAGAAATGAAACCTGGTGTATTTTGTTGCTTGAAGGTATCTTAATGACATACTAAAAGTATAAGAAACTATTTGGAGTGGAACTTATTTTTTCTTAGGGTTCAACATATGACCCATCCAGTAGCCTTGACCGCTATATAAAAAATTCACAAAATTACATAACTCCTCAACCATTCATCAGAAATGGACAAATCTGGTGTCTTTACCCATGTTTTCAGGGTCAATCTTTCAAATGAAAACACCATTTAGGCCGTAACGTGGCCCTAAGTACCCATATATGGTTTCAAGCTTCATTCTTATATACGGAATACATGCAAACAACCACCGAGTCAACATAGCATATAGTCGAACATTATATGAGGAACATCATGGATGGTCAACATGTTTGGCAAGTTACATTTAACTGTCACTGTCCTCATTATCATCTACGTTATCATTTGACATGTTTTGGCAAATGACTCTGCATCCCGAACAAGCCGATGAACATTCCAGTCCCTGTCGGTGGCACCCACAGCGTAGTGTACCACAGCCTGACGTGCAGGTGCAACTGACCAATCTCAGCAATGACTGAGGGGCAGGATCCAAGTCTGAGGTCACGGGTGTCAAGCGCCCATCCAAAACCTTCCATCCCCACTCTTCAGCATCCAATGTGTTACCCTTCCATTGTTGGATCTGATGGAACACTCGGAGGCTGTGATACTTTGTTGCCGCAGCTGTTGGCGGCAACATGTTGGGGTGGATGGCTTTTTTGCGTGTAGTGACCAGCTCCTGAAACCGTAGATATCTCATGGCATTAAGGTGGTCATTCTCCTTCCCTTTGTATAAAGTGACCATGGCCTTCTCTCCAGCTTTGATGACCTGATCCTTTGATGACTGTCTATTTCGGAATAGTTCAGCCTGTTCACAGAATTCTGTGTTGTCACTGACCAGTTTCAAAGCAACTGCTTTTCCAACCCCGAATATCCTCGATGTTGTGTCACACCCCAGGAAAGCATGCACAAAAAGAATATTCTCACACATGTTCTGCCCTAGTGTGTCCCTGATGACATTGACCCCCATACATTTGACACCTGCTCCTTTCTTTGGTTCGGGTCGAAAGTAGATATTGTGCTTGCTTCTGCCAGCAAGATGAATTAGCAGAACAAGCAGGTCAGTGTCATCACCCACTAGTACTGCTTCGCATGTTTCTGAGATGTCCACTGCTGTTTGGACAATAAGTAAGTCAGCGTCCCCTGCAGCAAATGCGATTTCACAGCCACACCTGACTAGATTTTCCCCCAAAAGGTCAAGGAACCGTACCTTGTTTTCTTGATTTGAGAGGAACTCATTCTTTTTTAACTGCAACTTCATGGATGGATTGAACATCACTTTCTGCCCTTCAAACCCCCCTCGGCGCTGATGTGTGCTGTCCTTTGTTGAAGGCCCTGCCTTATACCCGTCAAATATGACCACTGCCTGACCATAGTGTTTTGTCACATATTTGCTATAATCCTCCAATATCTTGCCATATGTGTCACCCACTTGCCAAGCAATACGATGCAGGAGAGCCCCTCCATCAAGAACATACTTGAAATTCTGACTTGGTGGTGGTTGTGATGGTACAACAGTCCAGATGGCTTTAGCAAGTTGTGCTTTCACGGCTTTTAAGAGTCTGTCCTTCCCTTCAAACAATGCAGGGGGGGGGGGTAGTTACAGAGTTCATAGGTCAGGGCATTCGCAAGATCATTAGCTTGAGATCCGGTGATGATTAGCCTTTGGAATAGGAGTAGAGGGTCTATTTGGACCACGTCATTACCTATCTTGACTGCTGCCTTAGAATCAAACGTTACAGCTTGGTTCTTTCTCTTGAAAGAATACTGAAGCACAGTTTTTCCATCCATTTCATTTAGAATGGCCTCTCCGATCTGTTTTGCACAATCAACATTCACCTTTGGTCCAGCTGTGATGCCACTAACTACGTTCCGAAGTGAGAGCTTTGCCTCAAATGGGGACCTCCATTCAATGAATGACATGAGCTTTTCTGAATCCGCAGTGTCCCTTGTTTGCCTAGATCTTGATTGGTCCTTGTGTTGATCACTTGTCTCATATGTGACTGACGTCAGCTGCTGCATGGCAATGTTCACTCTGCGCAAGCAGGTCTTGACAGACACCAAACGAGTCGTTGGATTTCTGTCATGCCCCTCCCTCTCGTAAGACCACCACACGTCTTAAGGCTTCTCATTAGTACCTGCTCAATAACAAGGTCCGGGGACAACCCTCCCCAAAAACGATCACTCCTCCTGACAACGTGTAGTCCCTGGGTGAACTGCCTGTGAACATCGGGATGTGCGGTTGCCAACTGCGTCATCTTCTGCAGGTACAAGTGTAAGGACTTTGTGTAGAGGTTATGACCAGATGCTGCAAGGTATGGTAACATGGCTTGCAATGTCCCTAGGTGGAGAGACCAATCGCCTGTTCGTTCAGATCTGATAAATGTCATCATGATATTAACCATTTCCATATACTGCAGCCACAGTTTGGCAGTGATGTATTTTGCCTCCAGTAGACTTTTTGTGCTTGCTTCAAGTTTCCTTTGCAGAGAGTTCAGCTCTGAAGATGATTTCACTTCCTCCACTGTGGTTTTACCAGAAACGAGATCATCGTAGAGGTTTCCTATTGCTTCAAGTTCCTCAGAATTGATGTCTTGGGGTGATATGGACAGCTTTGTTTGGAAAATATCACACAGCAAAAGTGTATGAAGCACAGAATCGATAAGAAAGTGACCGTGACCGCAAAATTTGCCCAAAATATATGCCAGCGCGAATTAGAGGGGGTGGCTCAACTTACCTCCGGCTCAACTATCCCCACTCTCCCCTAGTTACCCAATATAATACTTTAAACACGTCCATATTATTAATAGACCATTAAAGTATGCGTTATGGTGTTGTTTTTATTGTTTTATCTTGAAAATTGACAAAGTTATGCCTATCTGAAAATTCTGCTATTTCGGCGTTTTATAATGAAAATGGGTTAAAAACAGATAATTTTAATTATCAAAATTCACCATTTTCCACCGCAAATATGTCATTATACATTTGATACGTTATCAAGTAGACCTTACTTAGATAAATAGAAGAGGTTTCATTTCTGTTGCAATTTGTGGTGGGTTTTGTCAAATTTTATTTAGATTGACTGGACTAACTCTCTTCAATCCCACTCCTCCCTCCAGGTCTTTAAAACAGCTGTTCACCACCATCTCTTATCTTCCCCCATCCAAAACCTTGATCTTTTCTAACCCCGTTAATTCACCCCAGATCCACTTTTTTAAAATACCGACTTCTTTCTTGGAAGTCCTAGCAGTGTCCACGTGTTTTTTTTTTACCTCTCTCACCTCCCCACCCCCTTCCCATGCCTCCTCCCCCCAAGCCCTCTCTCTCCCACAGATCTCTCGATGTCCCTGCTCCCCATCTTGTTCTCCCACTCCCTTTATCATATATTTTATGTTTTATGTGTCAGTTTGTCTTTTTTGTGATCAATGGTAGCTCTTACAGAGCCTCGACCTTGTATACAACAAAAAAAAGAAAAAAAGAAAGCAAAGATGCTTTAAAAACAACCTATTTCTTCTACAGGGTGTCCCAAAAGTCACTGTACACCTCTGAAAATTACAAGTAAACCATTAAAAGCAGTCCAATTGTTGATACGTAGAAATGGCCTATGTGACCTTTGATGTGAGTATTACATCAGCAGCATGCCCATCAGCAGCCCATCAGCAGCACGTCAGCAGCCCATCAGCAGCACGTCAGCAGCCCATCAGCAGCCCATCAGCAGCCCATCAGCAGCACATCAGCAGCCCATCACCAGCACATCAGCAGCCTGTCACCAGCACATCAGCAGTATCTCAGCCCTTAGCTTTGTTGTAAACCAGTTGTTGTTGAAAAGGAAGTGGACTTGGTTCTAAGATGGCTTTGCTATGGCACGAGTTTTTTTGGTGGAATGTATTTCGTAGTGCAGGTGAATATACTGAAAAGATAAGACAGGAGTTTGAAGAAAAGTTTCCTGACAGTGATGTTCCACATCGTAACACTGCAGGAAGTCAATTTACAAATTTTGTAAGACTAGTTCAGTTGCGGACGCCTCACGACCTGACAGACCTTGAGTGTTATCAGATGAGAAAGTTAACAATATTTTGGTTTGCATATTAGGAAGCCGACAAGGAAATCAGTTCATAAGTTGTCTCAGCAGCAGTTGTCTTGCGTAGCAGTACACACGGAGTACTGAAGAAACGTCTGCACCTTCATATGTACCAGGGGCGGATCCAGGAATTTTTTGACGGGGGGGGTGCATGAAACCATAGCACTGGGGGGGGGGTGGGGGGGATAAAATGGGGGAATGGGGGTCCTCCCCCAGGAAATTTAAAAAAATTGATCGTCAGAAACGGCATTTCGTGCGTTCTTGGAAGTTTCTGCAGTTCCTTGTGTTCTTCCCTGGTCGAACAGTTCAGCAGATTCGCACCGCCTGCACCCTCATCCTGGATCGAAGGGGGGGGGCGCACCCCCTGCACCCCCCCTGGATCCGCCCCTGTGTACAAAGTAACAGCTGTGTATGAACTGCAAGAAAGGGACTACATAAAGCGTTCCGATTATTGCCGATGGTTTCAAGACTTTATGGTTGCTAATGGAGACGATATTATGGAAGTCACCTTTTTTTCAGATGAGACTTGGTTACATTTATCTGAGTATGTAAATTGCCAAATCAGCCGTGTTTGGTCAGCAGAAAATCCATACGTGATATTGGAGTCACAGTTGCATGACCCCATATGTTTCAACCAGATCAACTCGGAACGCTATTGCGACTTAATTTTTTACCCTTTCATTGGGTGGCAGAATGAAGATAAAGTTAGCAGTGCATATTTCCTAGAGGACATCGCCACTGCACATGGCTCCATGATGCCGCCCCACGACGTGTTTGCAGACAGATTAATTTCAAACCACATTTGGCCACCGAGAACCCCTAACCTATAATCTCCAGACTTTTAACTTTCGAGAGCAATGGAAGATGCTGTTCTAGAATAGAAAGATAATTCCCACGGTCTTCAAAATCTCCAGGAAGCCATCACCAATTTCATCAACAATATGTCTCAGGCTGAGTTGATGCGTATCTTCATGAATAAGCAAGGATGTGTGGATGCTTGTCTGCGTGCACATGGATGCCATTTTCAACACTTTTTGTAAAGTTAAAATTTCTTTTTTAATAATTCTTGATATTTTTGTTGGTATGTTTTAGTGCACAGTGACTTTTGAGACACCCTGTACTGTACTAGATCAAATGTATCAAGATATTGTGACTAGAGTATATGTGTTCACATCTTGCATTCTGTTTTATGAATACATCACTACTTTCTGTACAGTATTAAATCAATGCACCATGCTTTCATTTACCCCAATAAAATGCAATTGCTTTTCTTCACATTCATAATTACAAGTACTTGCAAGTTTAAACACAATTGTTCTTGACCTACAATTCGATATATTGGGCATTTGTTTTGCAATACCTTGCACTTTCTTCCTGTGGTTTCTTGGGATTTGACTGGTTTACTATGCTGCACTAAGATTAAGGATATGCCTGCCAACCCCTGAGGCCAAAGCAGTTGTTTCTTTTTTAATGACTAGAAACGCCACTAGGTCTGTGATGCCCCTTGATTGGACTAGATGCTTACTGGGTAAGTACGAGGGCATTTGCTGAGCTGCAGTAAAATTTTCAGCAATATTTCTAATCTCGTAAAGCAAAAAACAAGTGAGAATAATAACCTGCATTATGCATATTCTCAAAAGCCTGCTTCTCCTTTGTTTTCTCCTTTTTTTGTTTGCATTATTTTTGATTGCATTTTATAAGGGCTGGGTAAATATTTCAATGCTTCTTTACACGTTTTTAAAGAATAAAGCCTGGGGAAGTTTAGGAAGTTCAGACTGTTGATTTTGTAACAATGTTATCCCTCTCTTTAGGCCTTAAAATAATAATCAGAAATGCTGTAAAAAGCTGAACAGATGGGGAATCCGAAGCTTTTAATTTTTTGTGTACATTCAAGGCTCGGTAAGAGCTATAACATTGAATGGATTAGAGCACAACAGAACAAAAGGAGTAGAGAAACTGGGGACAAAGTGAAAATGGGGGGGGGGGGGGGGGTGCAAACAGCAGAGTTGAAGGACAAAATCGAGTTGAAGGGAGAGGAGAAGAAAGGACTCAGTTGAGAGCCATACGTTGGATATGAGAGTAGAGGAAGTCATTAAGCCATGTGTGGATTTGGCCTTGGATGCCATAGGCAGAGGGTTTGGAGAATAAGGCCAGACTCTCGAAAGCTTGAGCTATATCTCGAGATATGGCCCTGATCTCACGTCTGACATTGACGGCCTCCATCCGTTGTTATAATTACATACAAAAGCTTTAAAAAAAAAAAAATATTTTCTATATAGTAACAATATAAATAGGTACATACGTAATATTGTCACATAATATTGTTCGATCAACACCAAAATCTAATTGATTCGTCTTTCTCACGCCTAACATGTCGACCAACATTTGTCTGAATCTATCAACAACATTTTGAGATATCATGGTATACTACTGTATGTCGGTTTTAGCCCCATCACTTAATGGTGAAGAATCACAAAAATTCTCACCAAAAATGAAGCAACTCTTCCTTGTCACACACTCAACCTGTCCACCAAGTTTTGTCCGATTCCGTCTATAACTCTTTGAGATATGCTATACATCGGTTTTTGTCCTATCTCTCAATAGTGAAGATTTACTTAAAAAATGATTGTATCTGGACCTCCACAAAATCTAATCATTTTGTCCTTGTCACACACCCAACTTCTCCACCATATTTCATCCGCATCCATCCACAATGTTTCGAGATATCCTGTTCACAGACAAATAAATAAACAAACAGACAAACAGACTAAGATGAAAACATATTGTCGCGCGATTGTCCCTCGGTTAAGATCGGGGGATCGCGGATGGATTTGAGCTTACTTGGAGGCGTTTATGCAATCCAATTGATGGCGGACCAATACACGAGAAGGGGTTTGGGGGAGAATGCCGCAACTTACCTTTTCGGCCCCGACGATGTCGTCTCCCTGCAAATTATTAAATCACGAACGAACACGGAATTTCTGGTACAAAAAGAAATATTTATTAAACGGAACCGAGAACAAGGAAACGCAACGGAAGAAACTAAATCCTAAATTGGGATGTCCCCACACCAGACTTCAGAAATGAAACAATGGGAGATGGTGAATAAAATAAATGTCCCGTCGTGTTGTGGAATGTGGTGCATCTTATCTGTCTCAGTAGTCCAGGCCCCAAACTCGCGTCTGGACAC
Organism: Myxine glutinosa; assembly: GCF_964187855.1. Classification (NCBI taxonomy): domain Eukaryota; kingdom Metazoa; phylum Chordata; class Myxini; order Myxiniformes; family Myxinidae; genus Myxine; species Myxine glutinosa. The sequence continues at coordinate 135,580,656 of NC_136271.1, read as the reverse complement.
GGCTCCATGCTTGGCGGGAAGAAGGCCTCAGTCCGCTCCGTTCGAGTGTTCCGCTAATCAGCGCACGCCGACCGGCAGGCCCCGCTCGCACGATCGTCGCTCCACCGTCTTTCGTCCAGCAGGCAAATTCGGATCGTAATGGAAGAGGTCCAACCAGGAACGAAAGGTGAACAGGGAAGAGGTCCAAATGAATACGAAAATCATGTGCAGAAGGGAGGTTTGGGCAGAAGGGAGGTTCGGGCAGGACGAATCCAGGAACGAGAAGACCAAGGGAAGAAGAGAATAAATGCCGGGGAGCGAGCGGTTTTACTGGCGGTCTTCTGACGTCAGCTCGCTTTCCCTCCAACCAGTGCGTCGCTTCTAACCATCCCAAACTTCTGATCTCATCCGTCCCCTCCCATTGGCCGAGCGCTTGGCGCCCTTCTCCCATGCCATTTGTCGGTGGCCAACCACAAGTCATTCTTTACTCTCCAATCACGGGGAAGCTCTCTGCCCTTCCTTTAACCAATTGCACATCCTCCCCTACTCTGCCAATCGGTGTGGTGTTTGTTTCTCACCCCTCCACTGGCCAATAACTGGTTCTCCTGGGCGTGGCTCCCAGTCTGCCTGGTCAATGTGTGAAAGCCATGGTGTACCACTGCGCGGCTGCTGCCTGCTTGTCTTTCCGGTCAGTTCTTATGGTCAGTCATTGAAAGGGGGGGGATTTAATTAATGTGTGCACTAAGGGCCTATCTACAGTCACGTGAAAAAGTAAGTACACCCCATGTAAAGTTTTGACTTTTTCAATATATTTCAACATACAGCTATTTGATCTTCATTTCAACAATATTGATAGATAAAGGTGATATAATATAACAAATATCATGAAACATTTACATTTTGTAGTCCATTGTATATAATGTATAATTTAAATAATCATAAATGCAAATTTCGCATGTGGAAAAAGTAAGTACACCCTTGGCTCTAATAGGTGGTATTGCCCCCTTTGGCAGAAACAACCTCAAGTTGGCGTTTCTTATAACTGTCGACCAGTCTCTGACATCAACTGGGAGAAATTATTGCCCACTCCTCCATGCAGAATTCTTTCAGCTGTGCGATGTTTGAGGGGTTTCTTGCATGCACAGCTCGTTTCAAATCCCCCCGCAACATTTCGATGGGATGTAGATCCGGGCTTTGACTTGGCCATTCCAGAACCCTCCATTTCTTTCTTTTGAGGCATTCCTTGGTGGATTTACTGGTATGTTTAGGGTCGTTGCCATGTTGCAAGGTCCACCTTCGGTTGAGCTTCAACTTTCCGACAGATGGCATCACATTATCCTCAAGCACCCTCTGGTACAATGAAGAATTCAGAGTGGATTCTATGATGGTGAGCTGCCCAGGCCCTGATGCAGCAAAGCTGCCCCAAACCATAATATTTCCACCACCATGCTTTCCAGTTGGTATCAGGTTCTTGTGGTCAAATGCTGTCTTTGCTTTTCGCCAAACATGTCTTCTGGTACTGTGGCCAAATAGCTCAACCTTTGACTCATCTGTCCAGAGCATATTGTTCCAGAAGTGCTGGTCTTTGCCTAGGTGTTCATTGGCAAACCTTAGTCTTGCCCTGATGTTCTTTCTGGACAGCAAAGGTTTCCTCCTGGCACACCTCCCATGTAGATCAAATTTGTGCAGCCTCTTTCTAATGGTAGACTCGTGCACTTTGACATCAACAGTGGCAAGAGCTACCTGTAGGTCCCGTGATGACATTCTGGGGTTCTTAGAGACTTCTTTTAGCATCTTGCGGTCTGCTCTCGGGCTGAACTTGCTGGGGCGGCCTGGCCTGAAAAAGTTGGCAGTTGTTTGGAATCTTCTCCACTTGTACATGATCTTCCGGACAGTCAAATGATTGATTTCAAATTGTTTGGATATCTTTTTAAATCCCTTCCCAGACTCATAGGCATCTATAACCTTCTTTCTGAAGGCCTCAGAGAGCTCTTTTGATCGAGGCATGGTGACGCCGCACACTTCAACAACAAAGAGCAAACCAAACTAAATGTCTGAGGTTTAAATAAGACAGGTTCCTCCAAGATCCTCTCTGATGATGTTCTAATCATTTGCATCTGAGCTGGTGCACCTGATTCTAATTTTAGGTATTTGAAGTAGTGATAAATGTAGGGGTGTACTTACTTTTTCCACATGCTAAATTTGCATTTATGTTTATTTTAATTATACAATGGACTACAAAATGTAAATGTTTCATGATATTTGTTATATTATATCACCTTTATCTGTCAATATTGTTGAAATGAAGATCAAATAGCTGTATGTTGAAATATGTTGAAAAAGTCAAAACTTTACATGCGGTGTACTTACTTTTTCCACATGCTAAATTTGCATTTATGTTTATTTTAATTATACAATGGACTACAAAATGTAAATGTTTCATGATATTTGTTATATTATATCACCTTTATCTGTCAATATTGTTGAAATGAAGATCAAATAGCTGTATGTTGAAATATGTTGAAAAAGTCAAAACTTTACATGCGGTGTACTTACTTTTTCACGTGACTGTATATATATATATATATATATATATATATATATATATATATATATATATATATATATATATATATATATATATATATATATATATATATTGTTACAGGTCGCGGACAGATGTTATAGACCGAGCGGTGGTGTAAGACCGCGACCTAACAAAACTCACCCGATTCACCCAGACTTTGGCCGTATCGCACCCCAGCTGCTCAATGAGGGAAAAGACGAAAACGACGCAATGCAAAGAGGAAAACGAAGACAAAAAGGTTGGAAATACTACTAAATTTATTTACTATTTACACACATAAGCAAAAAGAAAGCAGGCACGTTTATTTACAAGCACATAAGACGCAGGTGACACAGGGAAAATACTAGCTTATCTAACAGTCTTAATTAACCCAGGACAGAACAAACAGAACACTGACTCACGCGGGGAATGCCAGGAATGGCAGAAGGTGGATGGCTGGAGGTGAACGCTTGGTGGAGCCAACACGGAGCTTGGTGGAGCCAACACGGAGCTTGGTGGAGCCAACACGGAGCTTGGTGGAGCCTTGGTGTGACGGGTTCTCTCTTCTCTGTAAAAGCTCAACCGTCTTGTCTCTGGTAAAAGCTCAACTCTTCCAGTCTCTTGTAAAAGCGAATCTCTCTGACTCCTCTCCACGGCTTGGGCTCCCTTGTGTCTGCCGGTAAAAACTCATCTCCTTTGGCCACACCCCTGCCTTGGGTTATATAGGCCCCCGCCCCTCAACCTTTGCGAACCTCCCCGACCGCTCTTCCTCCGCCCTCTGTAGCCAAACCCCTGGCTCATGGTTGGTCGAGCGGGGCTGGTTCACTCCTCCCCCTCTATGACGAGGTGGAGACACGCCTTTCTTCCCCAACCCTGCCTCGTGGCCAATGGCGGCAATTGGATCGGAGGTAATTGGTGATGGGAATGGAAGGGAATCTATCTCTTTCACTGGTGCAATGGAGTACTTCAATTAATGGGAGACACAACCTTACCCTAAAACACAGAATAAGAGATAACTATCAACAGGTATATTCTATTACTTGGCTGACGTGTATGCTTGTGGACTATGGGACGCCCTTTTGGTCTTTACACAGCTCCGGAGGCAGGAGGCACAGAATAAACAATAATCACAATAATAAAGCACACAATAAAAAAAATATACAGTCCTCATATCCGCAACACTGCACCCTCCTCCTCTTAGGCACGTCCCGGGCCTACAACTTTTATTTAGTGTGACACGTAGGTGTAGTTCCCTCTACTTTTAACCTGACCCTGAGTGCGACAGTTTTAAAACATAAATAAATGTGTCCCGCTGCTCCATTGCACCCTGCCTAACAGACTTACGCCCACAGTTAACCGAATTGCGGAATGGTCTTCAAACTAAACACTGACGGTGGGGAGCATTATTTACACTGACGCTATTTTTATTTACAAAACTAACCCAGGACCTGTAATTGTTCTTTCTGGGGGGGAGACAGTCTGCTCTGCATCGACGCACCATGAACGCACCCAAAAACGCACCAATACACACCCAAGCACCAATCGGTGCAGTCACCATTGTTCAATGAATGTTCAATAAAAATAAAATCAACAACCCCTAACCCTGCAGGTGGTCTCTTGCTCTTTGGCTCCCTCTGCTGGTTATTATTATTTCTTCCAGTTGTTGTCATTCTTTTGCTTTGCTTACTGGCGGCCTATTTTCAATAAAGTGTGCCCAATGTGTCCTTTTTATTTGCTTTATTTATGGCCCACAGGGCCGACTATGTGTGGTTCACCTGTGGGGCATCGGTGCCCTGTGGCCAAGGTCCGCCAGCAAGATTTCGGGCCCTCATGGCCGGTTCCAGCAGAGGGGCCATGCCCCAACCCATGGGGTCCATAAGTGGTGCTCGGCCACAGGCATGTGGTCCATAATGTGGTGCATCGATGCAGACAGCTGGTTCTGGGAATTTCGGGCGCACAATGGCCGACCCACGCACGCTCCCCTCGGCGCCCAACGGCGCACAGGTCATGTGGGAGACAAAAGGGGAAAGACAATTGAGCGAGGGGTAAGGTCACAAGGGTACACATCAATAAGGCAATGCAAGGCGAAATGCGTACGGAGGGCGAAGTGAGAAAGCTCGTCCCTACCGTACGTCACCCCCCTGTCACCTACCCTACCCTTACCCCATATGTACAAAAATCTACCCATTTACAAATTCGTCACTACTGTCACGTCTTCCCCATATTTCCCCTATACCAAATTCGTCTCCACAATCCCTCTACTTCAAAATTTGCCATCACCAATTCATCATCAATCCTCATAAGGAGGGAGAGATGGAATTACGCACAATGTCACACCCACGTCATGATGCGTCTCACAATCCAAACATTTGCATCATAAAAAATAATCAAAACATGGCATGGTGTGGAGTACCTGTCACCTCAGGTGAGTGGATGCAGATGGTGCGGGGAGATCCTTCATCCTAACTATTTTCTAAATGACTTTAACACACTTTACACTACCCGGGGTCTCTCCCTGCCAATCCATTGGCCACTTACACTATTGGTTCTAAAAACCAAATTCCCATTGACCAAACTGTGGTGCTTCTCAATTTGGGGTCTCACTCCCCCGATTCATCTCCCGGTGCCCTCGCACAATTTCTGGGCCGCGACGTGTAGCTCTCCCAACAGGTCTACCCACCTGCACACCTCCACCACTGTAGTTGCCACCCGAGCTTACCTAGCTCCTCACCCTAACCTAACTAACTGGGGACAGCCCCTCTCCTGGCTCTGTCACCCCATGGTGCCCTCTGGCACTGGGCTACCCGGGTCCGTCCTCCGGATCCTCGGGCCCCATCCACAACAACTACTACCGGCTCCCAGAGCCCACCTGCGGCCTCACCTGGCCGACATCCTCACAGTGGTGGAGCGCCCAACCAACTACACACACTAACAGGCTACACGCCCAGCCATTTCCACGACACTAATGCACCCATCCAAATACCATTCTTTCACCTCGCACCACAGATGCCAATATCCAACCACAATTTACCTATACCCTCTACCTAACACTTGCACTACCCGCCCCGGGTATCCGTGATGGGGGTCCACTCTTCCCCCATTCACACCTTCGCACCATCCACTCCACTCCACAATTTCCACCATACTCACTCCACGACCATCCATTCCAATACTCCATACCATTTATTCCATACACCTGTCTTTCATTCACCTGTCGTTGCACACCTGATTGCAATCCTACCTGGTGCCACCTGCACCCTCCTCCTCTTCCTGGACCATTTGGTCAACACAACACGCAATCACCACTACTCCCTCATACACGGCTCCACACACCTATTCAGTTGCACACCTGTGCAATCACACCTGTTCAATTCTCACCTGTTCAATCCTCACACACACGGCATCATCTCAGCTAACTACTCCCCTCTGAAACTTGCGCTTCCCAGTCGTCCCTTTAACTATTGCGCTCCCTCGTCATTATCATCCATACTAATCTACCTGCGTCCCCACTACAGGTATCAGTCACTAACTAACCTTAACGTCACCTAATGTCATCTTCTAGGGCCCTATCCATATAACCTAACCCACCCGGGCTCGTTTTCACTGCCATACACCCCATAAACTATAGCTCCTTTGCCCCACTCTGTGAGGGATGGTGGATTTGCCATCCCACCACATCGGAGGTCTCTCACTATCAATTTGGCACACCTAAACCCAACCAATCAAAAATTCTGCCAATCATCGTACCAATCATCAAATTTCGCCTTTTTCTAATTTCGGGGCCGAAACACTATCATCACCCGTCTACTTATTACATCCTCTCGGTGCGCCAATTCACGTCTAAAGCTCGGCTTCGTACAGCCAAGCCATGAATGCGGGTTGTTTGGTGCCAGCGGCTGGATGCGTCCCGCACTCGGGGCAGGGGCGGGGGCTTACCCGGGCCGAGATCCCACGCACCACCTCGGCGTGGAGCCATCCAATGTCCCGATCTCGACCTGCCGGCACGTCTCAATAGAAAGTGGTCGCCATGACGACCCTTCCTATCGAGCTGCCCGCTCCGCCTAGTGGAGCCCGGACGCGGCCGTTCCACGCGAGGCCCAGCGTGGATCGCGCACGGCGGTCCTTTCGAACCCGCCGTGGCTCGGATCCCCGCTGGTCCTCGCGGCACGCGAAGCCCGGCACGCACCGAGGGCCCGATTCGGCTATAAGTCGCCCTCACCGCTAAACCGGTTACCGTCGACGCCTCACCTGGATGCTTACAAGCATACGCTACCCCTTTCTTGCTCATACATGCAGCTGTTTCCATGCTCCTCGTCGTACCGTTCCTTACACACCTCGGTACACTCATTCCTCTCCCAGCCTTGGTCACACACCTGACCACCGAACACTTTGGCACACATTCGTTGGTCGCACACCTCACCAACACACCTCTTCGCGCCCCCTCCTCGGTCACTTCCTCTGTGACAATCACAGGTGTGCTCTCATTCGCACACCCAACCACGTGCCTCACCACCAACTCCAGCGTGCATTCCCACTCACGCTCTACCATTCCAGGTGTGCATCCTTTCTCACCTGTCACAACCAACTCACGCTCCGTGTCACTCTCACTACTCTCACCTCCATTCTTGACAGCGCACTCACCCTTACTCTTGACAGCGCACTCTTTCCTCATGCACCTGTCCGTCACACACCTTTCTCGCGCACACTCTCCCGTTACACCCTCTGTAACACTCACCACAGGTGTGCATTCTTCCTTGCCTTTGACAGCGCACTCTTTCCCCATGCACCTGTCCGTCACACACCTTTCTCGCGCACACTCTCCCGTCACACCCTCTGTAACACTTACCACACCGCGCTTCCATGTGCCCCCTCGCACACGCGCTACGACCGACTCACTCTCGCCAGCACCCTCACTCCTTGGCACGCACTTTTTCCTCACACACCCCATGGTCGGACATTCTCGCACACCTCTTTTTTCGCACACCAGACCTGTCGCACACTTCACCAACGGCCTCTCACGAACACCCGGATCCAAACCAATCCCCAAGCCGACTGAAGCTTTCCTCACATCATATACATTGCCACTCACCTCTGTACATCGTCTCCGCACCTCCTTTGCCACCTGCAAACTTTTTATTTGGTTAGTGAGCATCACATCATGAGTTGAGCACCGACCTTGCACATATTCCATTACCTCCTCCTGGATTTCTCTCTTAGTTTCTGTCCGTCCCTTCTTAATTTCACTCACCTCTTCTCCCACTTCCTCTAATTTTTGTTTAACCTCTTTTATTTCTCGGTGCGTCTCCTCAAGTTCGTCCTCTAAGGCTACCGTGACCGTCTCTATGTGCATCCTCACCTGCCGGTCCTTTGTCTCCATTATCTCTGTCACCTCCTCCACCCTCATTGTCAGTTCCTCCCGTACCATCTGACATTGCCTCTGTGTCGCTATTAATTCGTTTTTAATTTCTTTTTGTGTCGCCTTTAACCCTCCGAGTACTGCAGTGTTCTTTTGAACCTGCTCCACTAACTTCGTTTGTCCCTCTGTCAGCTGTTCCACCTCCTCCGTCAGATCCTCTATTCCCCTCTGTAACTTTGCCGTATTATTTCTCACCTCTTTCTCTATACGCTTTTCGCCTCGCTTTACCTCCTCGCGTAGCCCCGAGACCTCCTCACCCACACCCCGTCGTATCTCCTCCTTCATCTCCCCCATCTCTTTTGTAGATGCCACCCTCATCTGTCCCAATTCATCCCTCTGAGCATCCAGTTTGGTTTCTACCCCGATTTTTACCTCCTCTATCTGCTCTCCCATTTGTTTAATTTCTCGGGTGGATTGCTCCCCTATCTCCCGCAATTTGCCTTCCATCCTGTTTTCTTGCCCCATTAACCCATTTTTCACCCCTTCTAACTGATTCTCCTGGGCAGCCATTCTATTTTCCACCCCCGTTAACCCATTCTTTACTTCTTTTATCCCGTTGTCTAACTCCTCCCCAGTACCCCTCGCTTCGTCCCTCATTACCCCCATTTGGCCCTCCAATCGCTCACCCAATCGCTCATTATAAGCCCTCATTTCCTCCCTCATTTTCTCGCTATTCTGGGCCATAAGGGCCTTCATTTGTATGAAAAAAAGGCCCCAATCCATCGGCGGCGCTGCTACGGTCACGGGCGTGGCTAAATTTGGCGCCACAATAACCATGTGCGCGAGGCCGCCATTTTGTGCACCTGATACACCCTCAACCACCTCATTGCTCTCCTCTTCCCTTTCTCCCCCGAAGTCCTGGGTTACTTCTAACCCCTCTATCTCTCCCACCGGCATCCCGTCGCCTTGAACAGCCATGGCGCGATTTCAAAATTCGGGTTTTACTTTATAAAACAAAATAAATTTCGGTACTTTATAATTTTGAGCGCGTGAAGCGCGCTCCGGATCGATCTCACTCCCCGACACCAATTGTTACAGGTCGCGGACAGATGTTATAGACCGAGCGGTGGTGTAAGACCGCGACCTAACAAAACTCACCCGATTCACCCAGACTTTGGCCGTATCGCACCCCAGCTGCTCAATGAGGGAAAAGACGAAAACGACGCAATGCAAAGAGGAAAACGAAGACAAAAAGGTTGGAAATACTACTAAATTTATTTACTATTTACACACATAAGCAAAAAGAAAGCAGGCACGTTTATTTACAAGCACATAAGACGCAGGTGACACAGGGAAAATACTAGCTTATCTAACAGTCTTAATTAACCCAGGACAGAACAAACAGAACACTGACTCACGCGGGGAATGCCAGGAATGGCAGAAGGTGGATGGCTGGAGGTGAACGCTTGGTGGAGCCAACACGGAGCTTGGTGGAGCCAACACGGAGTTTGGTGGAGCCAACACGGAGCTTGGTGGAGCCTTGGTGTGACGGGTTCTCTCTTCTCTGTAAAAGCTCAACCGTCTTGTCTCTGGTAAAAGCTCAACTCTTCCAGTCTCTTGTAAAAGCGAATCTCTCTGACTCCTCTCCACGGCTTGGGCTCCCTTGTGTCTGCCGGTAAAAACTCATCTCCTTTGGCCACACCCCTGCCTTGGGTTATATAGGCCCCCGCCCCTCAACCTTTGCGAACCTCCCCGACCGCTCTTCCTCCGCCCTCTGTAGCCAAACCCCTGGCTCATGGTTGGTCGAGCGGGGCTGGTTCACTCCTCCCCCTCTATGACGAGGTGGAGACACGCCTTTCTTCCCCAACCCTGCCTCGTGGCCAATGGCGGCAATTGGATCAGAGGTAATTGGTGATGGGAATGGAAGGGAATCTATCTCTTTCACTGGTGCAATGGAGTACTTCAATTAATGGGAGACACAGCCTTACCCTAAAACACAGAATAAGAGATAACTATCAACAGGTATATTCTATTACTTGGCTGACGTGTATGCTTGTGGACTATGGGACGCCCTTTTGGTCTTTACACAGCTCCGGAGGCAGGAGGCACAGAATAAACAATAATCACAATAATAAAGCACACAATAAAAAATATATACAGTCCTCATATCCGCAACAATATATATACTGTATATACTGTATATACTGTATATACTGTATATACTGTATATAGATAGAGATATATATATAGATATATATATATATATAGATAGATATATATATATATATATATATATATATATATATGTATATATATATATATATGTATATATATATATATATGTATATATGTATATATATATATATATATATATATATATATATATATATATATATGTATATATATATATATATGTATATATATATATATATATGTATATATGTATATATATATATATATGTATATATATATATATATATATATATATATATATATATATATATATATATTGTTACGGTTTTCCGCGACCCTCCTGCCCTTACCAAGTGGAGATTAAGCCCCTTGTTCTTTTTGGGTCGTCGCAACCGCGAGATTTGAATCGCCACTCCCGGGCAGACGCGAGACAGGGTTTCGGGATGATGTTCGCACGTACCTAAGTACTCACGCCACCACGGAAGCGGGGATCAAGTCTCGCACGAACCACACGTAATTTGAGTACGTCCAAGTGGATGGCGTACCAGGTGGTCCGTGCAATTATCTTATATTGGAACCCGATTAGAGCGATAATTCGTACCACGCTTCGTCACTAGATGGAAGGGACGAGACGGTCGAATAGAAGGAAGAACACAGGTTTAATAATTATTATTTACAAGGATCGTTAGAAGCAGAGACACAGAGCAGGCACTTAAGCAGTCTTAGCTTATTCCCCAGACACGGGCCCGTTCACACTCACAGGGGGAAATGAAGAAAGGAAATGTTCATGCGCTGAACGCGCCGGCTTGGTCGTCCAGGAACAGCTCGCCCGGCGTGGCCTTCTGCGGTCACAGCATGTCCCTCGACGAAGGCAAGCAGGCAGGCGGGAGGGATCCTTGCAGCGCATCTCTCGAACAAAGGCAGAGCAGGCACGTGGTTTCTCACAGCGCTATTAATCAATGGCGCGCTTTCTCTCGCGTAACTCAGTAGGGAGGATCTGCCTCAAGCTCAACCGAGCATTCAACTTGTTCAAGCGCCTCTCACCTCGAAACTCGTTTCACTTCTTTCAGCGCACCTCTCCTCAGAACTTGTTCAACTCTCAAGCGCCTCTCCCATAACTGGGGTGGGGGCTTTGCGCAAAGGGTTATATTGCCACGCCCTTAGTCCGCATCGAATGTTCCAAACCATGCCTTTGCCACAGTCGTAAGCCACTCCCCTTGAGCCGTGATTGGCGGCTCGTGCTTACCGTCACTCCTTCCCCGCCTTCCTTCGGCTTGCCTCGACTTGTCAGGCCAGCCCCATGGTAATTTGCACCAAAAACCAAAGCATCGAGGCGGCATAAAGCATTGGAGGGAAACCTAACTCTCATTATTCTGCTCAACGCAAAACTAACACAGGAAAAGGACTATGCTTACAGGAAGAGCAGGCACTTAAGCAGTCTTAGCTTATTCCCCAGACACGGGCCCATTCACATTCACAGGGGGAAATGAAGAAAGGAAATGTTCATGCGCTGAACACGCCGGCTTGGTCGTCCAAGAACAGCTCGCCCGGCATGGCCCTCTGCGGTCACAGCACGTCCCTCGACGAAGGCAAGCAGGCAGGCGGGAGGGATCCTTGCAGCGCGTCTCTCGAACAAAAGCAGAGACACAGAGCAGGCACTTTAGCAGTCTTAGCTTATTTTCCCAGACAGGGGCCCATTCACACTCACAGGGGGAAGTGTTCATGCGCTGAACGCGCCGGCTTGGTCGTCCAGGAACAGCTCACCCGGCATGGCCCTCTGTGGTCACAGCACGTCCCTCGACGAAGGCAAGCAGGCAGGCGGGAGGGATCCTCACTTACTAAGAAATAACTGAACTATCGCGAGGCTACGTGTTGTAGTGTGACTAAACTATGAAGGGGAAAATTAACCTTTATTTGTAAAAACACAAAACCGCAACACTATATATATATATATATATATATATATATATATATATATATATATATATATATATATATATATATATATATATATATATACATATATATATATATATATATATATATATATATATATATATATATATATATATATATATATATATATATAATATGGGCTGGCAGGATGGCCGAGAGGTACACACACTCCCCTCTAAGCTGTCCAGCCTGGGTTAAAATCCCGCCCCAGCCATAAACTGTCATCCCGGTGTTTGACAGGTGATTCATCAATGTGTGCACTGTCCTTTGGAAGGACAGATGGACGTGAAACCGGGCATCCCCTTTCTGTCAGCATTAGTTGTTGGACAGAAAAAGGTCATTTGGCCCATGTTGCCTGTCCCATATTTACATCCCAACTCCCACACTTTACTGCTGGAATGAATAGTGCTAATTATGCAACTAACCTCAATCAGGTTCTTTTGGACTGGATACATCAGCACACAATGGCTTCCTCTTTTCAAATAACACTAAGATTTTTAACATCTACAACCCAAATGCAAATGCACAACCGACCTTATGTTCTTATTCAAAGGATAATGTGCTCCGTGTTTCTCATATTATATGTAAATCAGAATAGCAGTTTTTATTAGATTTGAATCTCATTGGAAGTTGAACTGGACACCTCAGTCTCGCAGGCATCAATGCGTCCTGTCCCTCTGATGGACATTAAACTAGGCCTCCCATCTGCTGGCATTAGTTTGTGGATGTTACAAATCCAATGGTGTCCCTCTCGAAGATTAGGGTTGGGAATTGGTTCGCTGGAGGGTTTGGTGATTATCTTGAAAAAGCCTGACTATTCAGAAAACTTAATTACTTTTTACTGTTCACTAACTAGCCCTGGTGTTGGGCTAAGGATCATAAACCTAGGATCCTGGGTTCGAATCTCGGTCTCTCGGTCGATCGCCGAATTAATGCCAGGGGGGTTGACTCAGCCTGTCATACCTTCCGAAGTCGGCTAATTGAGTCTCAGCCTGTCATCCTTCCGAGGTCGGCTAATTGAGTACCAGTTCACTGGTAATTCCCTGTTTGTCGTTGAAGGTGGCAAAAAGGGTTGGCGTCAGGAAGGGCATCCGGCCGTAAAACATTGCTTCAAAAAGGGGACCAAAAAAACAACAACTACCACGGTCCCCGAAAAGGCCAACCCCTGCTTTGCGGGGAAAAATGGCCTCTAAACGGTGGTTGTTCACTATGTTGAGCATTTGAGTAGAGTTGGCCTAGTTGTTGCTGACTATCTGAATTATTACTCTTATTACTCTTATTACTCTTATCAATCAGTACTATCCATGAAAATAATTATTCAAAACATGAGAAGAATACCCACCTTACCGGCGATCCTGTTCCAAGCATAAAACAGCTCCTCTGACACTTACCTTTATTTGGGCGGTGTATAGGTAACTGAAAGCTACCTCAATCGCACTAGAAAAAAACAAAAAAAACCGTGTTACATGCGTGTAACATAAACATGCCCATTGCTCATAATTCAAAACATCTCACTGCACTGGAAATGTGGGGTCACGAACACTGTACTATAAAGGGTGTTAACTTGTAATATCCTCTCCCATCTGCAGGTGGCGCTACATGATACACATTTGCATAGAGAACTTTCATCCTACCACCCTCCTCTCCCCCAAGACCACCGGAAAAGAGAAAAACACCCCTATTCACTAATTGTGATCATCCCGACCCAGCAAGTTTTGATGTAATTGGCCCAGAACTGTAGGAGGAGTAGCACGACAAACAAACAAGAGACGTCATGCGGAGCATGATACTTGCAAAATCTGCCTCTCCCCCCAAAGTTTTCAATTGATACAGCAAATTGTCCATTTCATGAAGATTAAAATTTACGATCTTGATCAAAGCTCGGGTCAACAGGATGAAAAGTGACGATTTTTCAGATGAAAAATGATGATTTTAGAAGTTTGTCCTTGAGTTGACCTTTGACGTTTTGACCTCAAAAATAGTTCATTTCCCAATTTAGTGACTCAATATACAAATGCTATTCAATTTTCAAGTAAATCGGATTTAAAATGGCGATTTTAGAAATTTGACCTCCAGATGATCTTTGACCTTTGACCTCAAAATCAATGGGCTTCTCAATTGGGACGACCTATACAACTTTGCGAAGTTTCGTGATGATCAGTTTGGAATTGTGACCTGTAGGCCGGTGACAAACAGACAGGCAGACAGAACCACAAACGCAACCGACAAATATACTGTACTTGAAAAATCTTCGATTTTGCAAGTCACAAGATCATTTCATGCGGAGCACGATACTTGCAAAATCCGCCCCGCCCCCCGCCCCCCAAATTCCATTGATACAGCAAATTGTCCATTTCATCAAGATTAAAATTGACAATCTTGATAAAAGCTCGGGTCAATAGGAAGAAAAGTGACGATTTTTTCAGATGAAAAATGATGATTTTGGAAGGTTGACCTTGAGTTGACCTTTGACCTTTTGACCTCAAAAATAGTATATTTCCCAACTCGTGACTCGGTATGCAAATGCTGTTCAATTTTCAAGTCAATCGGTTGAAAATTGACGGCTTTTCAGTTGAAAATTGATGATTTTGAACATTTGACCTTGAGTTGACCTTTGACCTTTTGACCTCAAAATAGTTCATTTCCCAATTTAGTGACCCAATGTACAAATGCTGTTCAATTATCAAGTCGATCAGATTTAAAATGGCGATTTTAGAAATTTGACCTCGATGACCTTTTTTTTTTTTTTTTTTTTGTATACAAGATCGAGGTTCGTGAAAGAGCTAACATTAATCACACAAAAAGTCAAACCGACACATAAAACACAAAAAATAAGGGGAGCGGTAGACAAGATGGGGAGAGAGGGGGAAGGACACAAACACAACATTTGAGAGCAGGGACATCGGGAGAAATGTGGGAGGGGGAGGGCTTGGGGGAGGTGGGAGAGGTATAAAACATATGAACACTGCAAGGACTTCCAGGAAAGAAGTTGGAATTTCAAAAAAAAAGTGTATCTGGGGTGAATTAGCGGAGGTAGAAAAGATCAAGGTTTTGGATGGGGGAAGATAAGAGATGGTGGTGAACAGCTGTTTTAAAGACCTGGAGGGGGGAGTGGGATTGAAGGGAGTGGGGGAGTTTTTCCAGAGGCGGGAGAAAAGGGGAATGAAAGAGTGAAGGTGAGCAGAGAGCCTAGATTTTGGCAGTTTAACCATAAGAGGGTTGCAGGCAGATGTTGTGCGACCTGAAGGAATATTGAGGGGACAGAGCACAGAGAGAGCTGGGGGAGCAAGGCCAGAGAGGAGTCGGTAGAAGACAGAAAGACCACCAACCTGCCTGCGGTGAGTGAGTGAAAGGCCCTCGGAGTTAGCTTCATCGCAGGAGATTCCAATGATTCTGAAAGCTTTGGCTTCAATAGCGTGAAGCCGAGTTAGGTGTGAGGCAGGAGCACCGGCCCAGAGTGGGGAACAGTATTCCATTGAGCTGCGGATGAAAGCCTTGTATGTGGTGAGGAACTCAGGTGTGCCAAGGAAGGACTTCGCATGACGGAGGATGCCCATTGCCCAGTCGGCGACTGGCTTTGGAGGCCAGCTTCGAAATGTGGTTTTCCCAAGAAAGATCATGGCAGATAGTGAGACCCAAAAGCTTGAGCGACAGAACTTCTTGGAGAGGATTGTTGAGAAATTCGATGGGAGGGTTTTCCAGTCGGTCCTTTCGGAGAGACATTGTAAGAGTGTGAGATTTGTCAGGATTGAAAGACATGTTCCACTTGTTTGACCAGTCTGTGATTTTGTCCAGGTCTGCAGAGAGTGAGGAGGCTGCAGACTGCCGATCTGAGGGATGAGGAATGGAGCAGCAGATAGTGGAGTCATCAGCAAAGAGATAGAGAGGATTTTCCAGAGAGTCGGAGAGATCATTGATGAAGACCAGAAATAGCACAGGGCCCAGAACACTACCTTGGGGAACTCCAGCCAGAACAGGAAGGGGAGATGAGAGAAATCCATTCAGGGTAACACGTTGCCTACGACCAGAGAGGAAGGCCGCAAGCCATGAGTGGAGATTTCCATGGCCATGATTGGAGATTTCCCCACCACTTTGACCTCAAAATCAATAAGCTTCTCAATTGGGACGACCTATACAACTTGGTGAAGTTTCGTGACGATCGGTTTAGAATTGTGACCTGTAGGCCAGTGACAAACAGACAAACAAGAAGACGTCACGTGGAGCACGATACTTTGAAAATCCACCCCCCAAATCCTCCCCCCAAATTCCATTGACACAGCAAATTGTCCATTTCATCAAGATTAAAATTGACAATCTTGATCAAGGTTCGGGTCAACAGGAAGAAAAGTGATGATTTTTCAGATGAAAAATGATGATTTTGTAAGGTTGACCTTGAGTTGACCTTTGACCTTTTGACCTCACAAATAGTTAGTTCCCCTATTTAGTGACTCAATGTGCAAATGCCGTTCAATTTTCAAGTCAATCGGATGAAAATTGAGGATTTTAAAAACTTGGCCTATGTTGACCTATTGGCCTATGTTGACCTCAAAAATAGTTGGTGGTTGAATTCAGTGACCATATATGTAAATCCTCTTGGAATTTCAAGTCAATCAAATAAAAATTGGTGATTTTAGAAATTTGGTCTATGTTGACCTTTTGGCCTATGTTGACCTCAAATATACTTGGTGGTTGAATTCAGTGACCAGATATGCAAGTCCTCTTCAAATGTCAAGTCAATCAGATGAAAATTGAGGACTTTAGAAATTTGGCAAAGTTGGTGACCTTTGGCCTATGTTGACGTTTTGACCCCGAAAACAATAGGCTTCTTGCTTATGACCAACTCTACCATTCGGTGAAGTTTCAGGAAGATCGGTTGAAAATTGTGACCTATAGGCCGGTGACAAACAGACTGACAGAACTACAAACGCAACCGACCAATATACTTGAACAAGAAAACGTCATGCTTAGCACGATACTTGCAAAATACGCCCTCCCCCAAAAGTTTACCATTGATACAGCAAATTGTCCATTTCATGAAGTTTAAAATTTACAATCTTGATCAAAGCTCGGGTCAACAGGATGAAAAGTGACGATTTTTCAGATGAAAAATGATGATTTTGGAAGGTTGACCTTCAGTTGACCTTTGACCTTTTGACCTCAAAAATAGTTAGTTTCCCTATTTAGTGACTCAATGTGCAAATGCTGTTCAATTTTCAAGTCAATTCGATGAAAATTGAGGATTTTAGAAATTTGGCCTATGTTGACCATTTGGCCTATGTTGACTTCAAAAATTCTTGGTGGTTGAATTCAATGACCAGATATGCAAGTGGTCTTCAAATTTCAAGTCAATCGGATGAAAATTGAGGATTTTAGAAATTTAGCAAAGTTGGTGACCTTTGGCCTATGTTGACCTTTCGACCTATTGACCCCAAAAACAATAGGCTTCTGGCATTTGACCAACTCTACCACTTGGTGAAGTTTGGTGAAGATCGGTTGAAAATTGTGACCTGTAGGCCGGTGACAAACTAACAGAGTCACAAACACAACCGACCAATATACTTGAAAAATCTTCGATTTTGCAAGTAAAAATCTTCGATTTTCGCAAGTAACAAAGAAAGACAATGAAATACCGGGCCATGAATTATTGTAAGGATTGTCTATTACCCTCATCACCCTCCCTTCCCCTCAAACCCACCAAACTTTTCTTTTGCCTGAGTTTTCTTGAACTCATGGTTGGCCTGGCTGTTTTGTTGAAGGTGTTTTTTTTCCAAACTAACAATATACAGTTTCACATTGTACCAGTATGTGCCATATTGTCCTTGTATGTCATATAGTTCTTTGAGACCGCCCGAGAAGAGAATATCATTTTTTTTTAACACGAAGTCCAAAAGCAGAGCAATTAATTCAAAAGCAAATGCGCAGAAAAATCCAAAGTGAAAACTCTCGTTCTTCGGCAAATTCACATTCAGCTCACGGAACAATCGGCTGCAGAGTTGAAGTCTCTCCAGTTTCTCAGCTTCTTTTCAACAGTGTGATTGTCCCCACAGTATAAATGGTCGGGTTTTAGTTAGTTTTCTGCCTTTCAAATCCCTCCAGAGAAAATTCACGACATTGCCATAAAATCTCAGCACAAGGCCCAACCGAACGGCCTCGTATTAAGGTTGCTCTACTACCTTGATTTATTCGCATTAGAAACTGTGCCAGTGCTGCCCCTCCTCAAACATGACATTACCATCTGTCTATCTGTAGGGTAAAGAGTTTAACATCGGGTCTAACTGCCAACACTTTGTGTTTTTACAACCTTCATGCTTGGAGCCATAAAACTGCAAGTAGTTTGACATCGTGTCTTCAGAGCCTTCGTGCTTCGTTTATATTGCAAGCGGACATTTCGGATAACTCCCATTCTATTCTGGAATCTTTCAATTTTTGCAACTCTGAAATGCAGATGTGGCGCACTTACATTTGAGCTGTCGAATCTGAATTTGGTTATCGGCCAGATTAACAACCGCCATCCTTGGACGGTTAAGCAGGGCGTTACACCAATTTGCATGCACTTCATTAGACGGCGTGTTAAGCTGATATGACTGGTCTGCTGGCATTAGTTGGATGTAAAATATTGTCTTTCTGTGAAGGGTAGCTCCATCACCCTGGCTAAATTCCAAATTACTGGCCCAAAGTAGTCTGCTCTAACTTCCCCAGCCTGTTCAACCCCATTCTTCTCTCCAGGGATTCAAGACAGTTGTTCACCACTACCTCAGGTCCTCAGGTCACCACACTGCCCCCATTCATATCCATTATCCATTCCACCCCAAAATGACCCCATTCCTTAGCACTCCTTTTTTTCCAGATTATTGTGTTTTTCCTCTCTTCCGTTCTTTGTCTCTGTGTCTGTCTCTCTGTCTCTCTGTCTGTCTCGCTGTCTGTCTCTCTTCTCTTCTCTTTTCTTTCTCTTCTTTCTCTTCTCTTCTCTTCTCTTCTCTTCTCTTCTCTTCTCTTCTCTTATCTCTCTCTCTCTCTCTGACTCTCTCTCTCGCGCCCCCTGCAGGCCGTTTGTGGTGAGCGTGGCGTCATGGCGGCTGTGAGCAACTGCTCTGTGTTGTAGTGAGTTCTTTGTGAGTTTTCCTCCTCTCCTGCCCTCCCCTGCCCCCCCCCCTCCCTCTCCTTTCCATCCTGTGTACTTTGGCATTTTGTTTTCATCCTTTCTATACCTTTGTCTTCAAGAGAGAGAGGTTTGAGAGCGGACCCATTTTGGGTGCGGCCTACCGGCTTCGACGACGCTTTGTAAGCCTTTTTGTGCTTATAATGCACGTTTATTATTTATTCTAGTTTGATTTATTTCGTTTTGGTACCTACTTGTCCGGTTCGGACAAGTGGGGGGGTGTTAATTTGCTGGGATGGCGAATACACGCTCTCGGTTAGAGGCGTTCGACAACTTAACAAGGAAGCATGCATTTGTGTGTGTTCCACCCCAAGGAACTTCCACTGAGGACATTGTTTTGTCGGTGGGGAAAATAATCGGTTGTGAAAATGTACGAGCAGCGTCGAGAATGAATCAAAAAGTTGTTGTATTTGTGTCCGATGAAAAATTCGGTCACGATGTTGTAAGTGCGGGTTTAACCACAGAGACAGGTCTCTTTGTCTTGGCGTCGCCTATGGACACTCCGTCGATGAGGGTCGTCATATCTAACGTACCCCCATTTATAACCTGCAACCAGCTGATGTCCGTTTTGTCCCGATACGGAACAGCTGTGTCAAAAATCACAATGATTCCGCTCCGGTCTCAGGATGAACGTGTTAAACACGTGATGAGCTTCAGACGGCAGGTGTATATGGTGCTTCCGGATCGAGGCGATGACACGGGGTTAAACATCACGTTCAAGGTAAAGGTGAACAACCATGAGTACCAGATGTATGCGTCATCGGCCTCATTAACATGTTTTCAGTGCGGAGCTTTTGGCCATGTGAAAAGGTTTTGTCCGAAGGTATCGTGTGTAAGGTGTGGTGAAGCAGGTCATAGTGACGCTGATTGTAAAAGAGATAACACCCCGGTCTCTAACGTACGAAACAACGTAAACCGAAATACCCGAACGGTTCCTACCGACGCTCCCTCGCACTCGAGGAGTAGGGATAATACTCCTGTTCGTCTTAGTGAAAACGACAATACCGCTGATTCGGTAAATAATGAAATAACCCCAGATAACCCACCTGTGGTGGCAGATGCTACGTGCAGTGAGGAGATGGAAGAAAATCCCATTGTGGTGACAAAGAAACGAAGAGCACCTGGTGCTTGTAACTCCAACATTACTTTGAAAAAGGTAGTGTTGGATAAAGAGAGTGTGGGTGCAGACGCCCTGGAACGTCTTTCTCAGGTGTCCACAAGCTGTGTTGACACCAGGGAGAAGGAACATGAATTAATTAATTCTGAAACATTATCGGGCAGCACCGAAAACCTGGGAGAAAAAGTAGATGGTGAGACTAAAGATGATGGTGAGCCCATTAGTGAGCCGCCACCTTCACTACCTGCTGAGACCGAGCGGATTGGGAATGTCTCAGCCCCAAGCTCCTCTTTACCCCTGCAAGATCTAAATCATGACACTGGTTCGTCAACTGAGCCAGTGAACATCTCCCTGCAGGAGGGTGAAGCCGAGATTTCAGCTCCTGCTGAATGTCCCGGGTACCAGAGTGAGGATGACTCTACCATAGAACATTCCAGCAAATCTTCGGACTTGGCTGGAATCAAAATGGGGACTGGGCAGACTGATATATGTGACCCGGGCGGAGCTGTTTCTGATTTGTCAGATTCAGAGGATGAAGTTGAGATGACTGAGTTGTCTCAATCTTCATCAGATCAGTCATCCATAGCCCCTCAACTCGTTATTTCTTTTCTGAATGACACCTACCGACACCGAAATGTGATTGTAAAAGATCATTTTCCTGATTTAATTTCATTCATCCAGGCTGCAAAGGACATAATTAGGAGGCCGGATGAATTTCATTTAACAAGGTCGCTGTTTCATCGGCTTAGAAAGGCTGTTACAAAAGCAGGGAGCGAGATTTCCCAACAACCGCTCACGCCTTTTGATAATCCATGAAAAAAATCACCTTTGGAACCTTAAATATGAATGGCGGAGGTGCAAGCCAAAACCGCCAGGTTCAGGTGAAAAGTTTATTTGAGCGCAAGAAAATTGATGTACTCTTACTCCAGGAAACCCATATAATTCAAAATGGGGAGTACGACTGGTGTCGCCTCTTTAAAGGACAATGTTTTTTTAGTAACATGTCTTCTTCTTCTGCTGGTGTAGCCTTTTTACTCAGACCAGGCCTAGTACCTGAGTCATGCCTCCTCCAGGAGGTGATTAAAGGCCGGTTTATTTCATTGGAACTGGTCATTAATAATTTTCGGTTTACACTATTCAACGTTTATGCACCAAGTGAGAGTGTGGAACGAAGAGCTTTCTTTTCATCTTTAATTCGACACATGCAGTCGATAGATCTCAATAATTGTATTTGCATGGGGGGTGACTTTAATTGCACCTTTAAACCCAGTATAGACCGAAATACAGCAGAACCTCATCCCGAAGGTAGTACTGATTTGTTAAATTATTTTTCGGCAGTGGGTGTGCTAGATGCATGGAGACTGCATTACCCCAACAAATCTGAGTATACTTGGGGACGATGTGCCAATGGGAGAATGACTTTCGCTAGACTTGACCGTTGGTACATAAACTCACAGTTCAGGAATGCGGTTATCTCTCCAAATCATTTTCCATCTTTGTTTTCTGATCATCATTTAGTTACCATGGGCCTCTTTTTCCCTCAACCCTTACGCAAAAGTGCATACTGGAAATTCAATACCAGTCTTCTCGAAGATGCTTTGTTTAAAGACGCCTTCCGTGCTTTTTGGGTCATCCAACTTTCAAGAAAGCCCTCTTTCTCTTCTTTAGCATTATGGTGGGATAACACAAAAGCTCAGATTAGAGTGTTTTGTCAGCAGTTTGTTTCAAATGATACTGACGTAAAAAATATAATAATGGCTTGTTTAGAAGCTGATATTATACGGTTAGAGTGTAAACTGGCTAAAGATAATATCAGAAGAGACCACAGGTTATTGGTTGAAAAGAAGGCTCAACTGAGAGAGCTGATTCAGGAGAAAGCAGCAGGCCTGTTAATCAGATTAAGAATAAACAATTTAAAGGTATCAGACACCCCGAGTAAATCTTTTTTCCAAATGGATTTTGTAAATAAGTCACCCAAAACCCTTTTCTCTGTACAAGACTTTAGGGGAAACATGGTTGCCAACCCTGGAGATGTAAGGTTGTGCATTAGAGAGTTTTTTTCAAAAGTTTATGCAAAACAAAATGTTTGTGAGCAAACCATGGAATTTTTAACTTCTCACCTTTCATCCCTAACTGAGCCTCAGTGCCTGGGCCTGGATTCAACAATTACTTTGCCTGAGCTAACGCAGGCCCTAAGTGAAATGGACTCGGGGAAAGCTCCTGGGATTGACGGCCTACCGGCAGAATTTTTCTTGGCTTTTGGGACCTTTTGGGCCCTGAATTATTGAATGTCCTGGAATCATCCTTGGTGCTTGGAGAACTCCCACTAAGCTTCAGAAGAGCAGTGGTGTCGCTGATTCCAAAGACTGGGGATCTACGACAGATAAAGAATTGGCGGCCGGTCTCGTTATTATGTACGGACTACAAAATATTGTCGAAAGTGTTGGCCAGTCGGTTGAAGACGGTAATCGGTGACCTAGTCCACCATGATCAGAATTACTGCATCCCAAACAGATCTATTTATGATAATATTTTTTTGATTAGAGATTTAATGGAATGTGATTGCTTGGAAAAAGATTTTGGGATAATATTCCTTGATTTGGAAAGGGCTTTTGACAGTGTGGATCATGTTTTTTTGTATCGTGTGCTAGAAGCATGTGGCTTTGGTGTCAATTTTAGGGCCTACGTGACTTTGTTGTACAACAATATATTTAGTTTATTTAAAATAAATAACGAACTCAGCTCTCCGGTACAGGTTCAAAGAGGGGTGAGACAAGGATGCCCGGTTTCTGGGTTGTTATTTTCCTTGGTAATGGAATCACTCCTAATTTTATTTAGGAAAAATATTTCAGGAGTGACAGTATCCCCTGGGAGTCCTTCAGTAGTTGTATCGGCTTATGCAGATGATGTCTGTGTGGTTGTTAAGAAGGAGAGTGATATCCCAGCACTTGTTGAATGTTTAAATCTTTTTTGCCTCGCTTCTTCTTTGAAGTGTAACTGGGACAAGAGTAAGGCCTTATGGATTCCCTGTCTCAAGAACATTCCACCTGGAAGAGTGCTGGTACCACCTGTGCATCTACCAACAAAGTTAAAATGGGTGGAAGACGGAGTCAAATACCTTGGGGTTTTCCTGGGATCTCCACATTACGTCCTCAAAAATTGGGACGGGATTGTTGAGCATGTCAAAAAAAGACTGGGACTGTGGAAACGAGCTCTGCCCCACCTTTCCTACAAAGGCAGGGTTCTAGTGGTTAATAATTTGGTGGCTTCTTCCCTGTGGCATAGGTTTATCTGCTTTCAGCCGCCAGAGGCACTACTAAAGGCAGTGCAGAGGCTACTCGTGGATTTTTTTTGGAGTGGTCACCATTGGTTGCTACCAAATGTCATATGTAGCCCCTTGTTTGAAGGTGGCCAGGGACTGATCGACATAAAAAGTCATATCATGGCTTTTCGGCTGTGTACCATACAGCAGTTGCTGTACAAGGAACGACTGCCAAGCCGACTTCTGGCCTATCACGTGCTGCGAAAAGCAAGCGGGCTCGGATACGGCCCTGAACTTTTCTTAGTCCAACTCCAACATGTCGACACATCTCATCTACCATCATTCTATCAGAGCCTTCTGAATGCCTGGCAAAGCCTTTCGACTAGTCGCCAGCAAGAAACCTATGCTACAAGCATGTTTGTGGAAGACCCCTTTTTTACAACCCACTGTTTCCTGCAATTCCAAGAAGCCGAGACTTTTATCAACACTTTATTACAGCGGGCATAATCAAAGTGTTGGACCTCCGCCATGATTCTGGTTGGGGGTGGAAGACGGTGCAAGAGATAGCTGATATGACTGGAATATGGTCAAACAGAATAATCGGAAGAGTACTAAAGGAAATAGTAAAGAAAAGCTTCCAACTTGGACTAAGATGAACCCAGGAAGTTTTGGTGACATCCAATGACTGGCATTTTCCTGGTTTATTGGTACAGCCTAGTCACGGAGACTTGCCCCCAAATAGTGAGGGACAAAACATTTTTCAGAAATGCAGTAGTAAAGACCTGTATCGGTTATGCACTGCAGTTCTGCTTGGGAACTCACCGTTAAATGGAGTGGCCAGGTGGAAAGGGCTAATGCCGGAAGGACTCCCATCTGAGCCTGTATGGGAATCAATATACAGTAAGCTGGTAAGCAAAAGGACAGGTGACCTCCAGTGGCGAATGATACACTGGATCATTCCATCTAATAATTTAGTGAGTCATTTCGCGCCCACATCTACGTGTTGCCCGTTCTGTGTTTACACAGAGGATGTGTTCCATGCGTACGTTGATTGTGCAAGGCTTGTGCCTTTATTTCAATGGCTGAACTACATGGCTGGAAAAATGAAGATCACTTTTTCTCTGCGATCATTTATTTTTGGTTTCAATGATATGAAAGAACATGTACATATGTTGTTTTTGTTTTTAGTGGCCACGGCGAAAATGGCAATTTATTTATCGAGGAGGGAAAAACTGAAAGGAAAGCCGATTGGGCAATGTGATGTCTTGTTCTTTTTTAATGCCTTGACATCTGCAAGACTCAAACTTGAATTTTGTGATTCTGAAAGGAAGAAATGTATTGATGAGTTTATGAACATCTGGTGTTTTGATGGGATTTGCATGGTGCAGGAGAATGAATTAATGGTATATTTGTAGGTTTGTTTGGATTGATTCAGTGTGTGGTCGGTTTTTCTGTTGTTGTTTTTCTTTTCTAGTTCATTGTACTGTTTTGATTTCCTGTCATTATCTCTTTTTCTTTTCTGTATTTTTGATTATTGTGCCTGTATTGAATAGTATCTTCACCGACTGGCTTGTATTTTTATATTTTTGTAATAAAAAGTCTAAAAAGTCAAAAGTCTCTCTCTCTCTCTCTCTCTCTCTCTCTCTCTCTGTCGCCACCTATCGGCTTTCGGTGCGTTGGGTGTAGCGTCATGGCGGCTGTGAGCAACTGCTCGGTGTTTTGGTGAGTCAGTTGTGAGTTTTCCCCCCTCTCCTGCCCTCCCCTGCCCCCCCCTCCCTCTCCTTTTCCATCCTGTGTGCTTCGGCATTGTGTTTTCATCCGTTCTGCACCCTTGTCTTCGAGAGAGAGAGGATTGAGAGCGAGCCCATTTTGGGTGCGGCCTACTGGCTTTGACGACGCTTTGTAAGCCTTTTTTGTGCTTATAATGCACGTTTATTATTTACTTTAGTTCGGTTATTTAGGTTTGATACCTTCTTGTCCGGTTCGGACAAGGGGGGGGGGGGGGGGGGGGGATTTCGCTGGTATGGCGAATACACGCTCTCGTTATGAGGCGTTCGAAAATTTAACGCGTAAGCATGCATTCGCATGTGTTCCGCCCGAAGGAGCTCCGGCTGAGGACATTATCCTTGCCGTGGGATCCATCATAGGAGACGGTAATGTTCGTGCGGCATCACGAATGAACCAGAAATTTGTTGTCTTCGTGTCAGAAGAAAAGCTCGTTCATGACGTCGTTAGTACCGGTCTAACCATAAAAGGGGGTCATTATATTACGGTATCGCCTATGGATACGCCAGCGACCAAGATAACAATATCCAACGTTCCACCGTTTATGCCAGGCAAGAAACTCCTATCCGTTCTGTCTCGTTATGGTAAAATTGTTTCCCGAATCTCAATGATTCCGCTCGGGTGTCGCAGCGATCGTGTTAAACACGTAATGAGCTTTAGGAGGCAGGTGTACATGATTCTCCCGGATCGCGGAGCCGATACAGGTTTAAATATATCCTTTAAAGTATCGTTGGATGATCGGGAATACCACATGTATGCTTCCTCAGCCTCCTTAACTTGCTTTAATTGTGGAGAATTCGGACACGTTAAAAGATTCTGTCCTAGGGCCTCTTGTCCGAAGTGTGGTGAACCGGGACATAACGAAAGGGTTTGTAAAAAGGCCAATCCCTCCACCGCGCCTTATGACACCCCGACCATGCTCGCTGACACCCGGACCATATCTCCTGTTACCCCTACCGTACCTTCCGTCACCCGGACCGTATCTCCTGTCACCCCTACCGTACCTTCCGTCACCCGGACCGTACCCTCTGACACCCCGACCGCACCTTCGGACGCCCCGACCGCACCTTCGGACGCCCCGACTGTAAAGTATCTCGACAAACTGCGATCAATTGTCGTACGCGTTTATTCACTCTGCCAATCAAGGCCCGATTCACAGCAGCGCCATCCGAGCTCTGGCGTAGGGATACAACCCGGTCCCGGTGTAGGGATACAACGGTGAACATTTGCACTGCATACATGACATCCTCCCCTTTAAGTCCAAAATTACCAAGAGCAATATACGTGCTAGATTTCCAGAATTGACATTTCAAAAGCAACATTTCCAAAACATGTGAAAATATGTGTGCAAACGGTTATGAGAATAATGAAAATACGTGAAAATAGAACATGTGTCAACGTGAAAAAAAACATCTTCAAAGATTCAACCGGTCGGGTGCTTTTCTCTCACGCATTGAGCGTCGCGGTGTACCAGTGGATACAGAGTCCGAGGTGATTCCTTTGGGTCGCGGTGTACCAGTGGATACAGAGTCCGAGGTGATTCCTTTGGTCTCCACGAAGGGTGTAGCGTTTGCAGAGGTTTTCGGGGCATCCGAGCTGGCTGGAGCGGCCACGACGATCTCCGGCAGTGGCGGGTCGAACTGTTGTCCTGACTGTGACGATGCTACAGGCTCCATCGACTCACAGTGACGGTAGGTTATGTGGTCCTGATGTCGACGAATTTTGCGGCCGTCCTGCAGGCGAATCACACTGGACAGTGGACCTGGCTTCTCGATGATGTCTCCCGGTAGCCACGTCGCACCTGCACCAAAATTTCGGGCAAACACTGGATCTCCAATGTTGATACATCGACTGTTGGACGTCTTATCGTGCACCAACTTTTGATTAAGCTGGCTCTGATAAACATTTGATGATATGTCTGGTTTGAGATTGTCAAGTGTCGATCTCAAGTGTCGTTTCATCAATAACTCAGACGGAGCTGCTCCGGTTGTTGATTGTGGCGTGATGCGGTATTTGAACAGGAGACGAGACAGCTTTGTTTCCAGGGTTCCCTCCTGAAGTTTCTGCAATCCGGATTTGATGATTCCCACGGATCGTTCGGCCAAGCCATTTGAAGCCTGGTGATGTGGGCTGACAAACTTATGTTTGATGCCGTTCCGACGTGTGAACTTGGCAAACTCGGTACTGGAAAAACACGAACCGTTATCACTCACGATCATCCTGGGCAGACCATGAGTGGCGAAACAGCGTCTGAGTCTTTCGATGACAATGGCTGACGTAGTACCACGCGTCACATAGGCATCAATCCATTTTGTGTGCACGTCCGTAATTATTAGAATCATGCTGCCGTTAATAGGCCCGGCATAATCGAGATGTAGGCGATGCCACGGTTCGCTGGGCCATTCCCAGGGATGCAGTGGCGCTTTCGCAGGTGTATTCCGGGTGCTCTGGCAGGGGTAACAATGTCGAACATGATGTTCGATATCAGCATCAAGATTCGGCCACCACACATAGTTTCTGGCGAGTGACTTCATCTTCACAATCCCGGGGTGACAGTCATGGATTTCATCCATGACCCTGGAACGCAGATTTTTCGGGATCACGACACGACATCCCCAGAGTAGGCAACCATTTTCCACGCTGAGTTCGTTTTTACGTGCTTTAAAAGCCGCAAAATCTGGGTCACCCTCAGGTAGCAAATGCCATCCAAGCTGTACAGCCTGGACAGTTCTGGACAGAACGGGGTCTCGTCGAGTATGAGTGCGGATCTGGCCAGAATCGACAGCACAATCTTCCAGATGATCCATCAGTGCGATAATGGATCCTGGTGTAGGGGAATCATCAACGGATTCTGGAAGGGGTAACCGACTCATGGCATCTGCATTTGTGATAGACGAACCGGGCTTATAACATATGGTGTAGTCATAAGCAGCGAGAAACAGGGACCAGCGGATGATCCTGGGTGGTAGTGTGTCAGATGTCGCCTTAGTTGGACCAAACAGACTGATCAGCGGCTTGTGATCAGTGCGAATCGTGAAATGATGTCCAAGAAGGTACTGGCGAAATTTGCCAACGCCGAAAACGATTCCCAATCCTTCCTTGTCAAGTTGGGAATAGTTTTTCTCTGCCGGGGTCAACGTTCTGGATGCAAATGCAACCGGTCTTTCTGTACCATCAGGCATCACGTGCGATAATACACTCCCCACTCCATACCGACAGGCATCGCATGTCAGCACAAGATCCTTCTCTGGATCAAAATGAACGAGAACATTGGACGATTTGAGCAGATCCTTAGAGGTCTGGAATGCTGATTGTTCACTAGACCCCCAGCTCCAGGAGACTCCTTTCCTCAAAAGCCGATAAAGGGGGCCCAAAACGTCGGTCACATTCGGGATGTAACGACCATAGAACTGAAGCAAACCGAGGTATGACTTCAATTCGGTCACATCTCGTGGAGAAGGAGCATCCTTGATAGCTCGGACTTTCTCATCTGTCGGGTGTAGACCCTCGGCATCAATCGTATGACCCAGGTACGTGACTGATGGCACCATAAACTTGCACTTGTCTCGACGCAAACGTAGGCCGGAGTCCGAAATCTTCTTCAGAACTCTCTCCAGGTTCTGTAGATGTTCCGCGTCCGTACGACCAGTAACCAGAATATCATCCTGGTAACAAACGACGTTGCGTTCGGCGGCAAACAAACTGTCCATGACACGCTGATAAATTCCAGGTGCAGATTTCACTCCAAAACTAAGTCGGTGGTACCTATACAACCCACGATGCGTGTTGATGGTAAGATACTGTTTCGAATTCTCGTCCAAGCAGAGCTGTAGATAGGCGGATTTGAGATCGAGTTTCGTAAAAGTCTTGCCTCCCGTGAGACGAGCATAGAGGTCTTCGATCCTCGGGATTGGATATTTATCCAATGAAGAACACCTGTTCACGGTCATTTTATAATCTCCACATATGCGGATGGACTGGTCCGATTTTATGACTGGAACGATGGGCGCCGCCCATTCGGCATACTGGATTTGCTCGATGATCCCCAGATTTTCAAGATGATCCAGTTCCTTGTCAATCCGCTCACGCAGGGCGAAAGGGACTGGGCGAGCCCTGCAAAATATAGGATTGGCATCCCGGTCAACCCTGAGTTTAGCCGTATGTCCTTTCAAGGTTCCAAGCTCATCCTTGAAGACATCCGGGTACGTATCCAGCACATTTTTGAGTGTGTATGCTGCGGTAGGAGAAACATTGGCTGCCCGGAGTTGATGAATGCTTTCCCACTTCAGTCGAATTATGCTCAACCAGTTCCTGCCGAGTAAGGAAGGGCCCTTTCCAGGAATGACGATCAGGGGTAGGTGAAACTCACGGTTATCGTAGCCCACCGTGACATCACATGTACCGCAGGGAACAATCTTCTCACCTGTATAGGTGGAGAGTCCATAGGTAGTAGGTTTCAGATGGGGTCGGTCAGCATCACTCCACAGGTTTGTGAAAACAGCATGGCTGATGAGCGAGACGGCCGCACCAGTGTCGACCTCCATTTGCAATGGTCGATTGTTGACGACAACATTGGCAAGAAGAGGGTCCCGCCTATGGTGAGAATCAATATGAAGCAGGTCATACGATTCTGAGTTGTCGGAAACAGAGCTCACCTGGTCAAGCTCGGGTTCCTCCGAACCGATAAACTGATGAATCTTGTCAGCAGCTTTTCCTTTTCCCGATTTGCGAGTGATGCAAGCTGGAGCAATATGGCCAGTTTTCGAACAGAAATGGCAGGTGGCATCTTTGAACCGACACGTCTCCGGAGGGTGCTTTCCGTTGCACCGAAAACAGTTGTTGTGGGTTTGAGACTGCACTGGCTTCTGACGAGGAGCCTTGTTCCAGCGTTGTGGCTGAACATGATCCAACCGATTCACAGCAGGGCTGGTACCAGATGAGCGAGTGGCACCGATGCTTGTAGCGTTGCGTTCAGCACTTTCCATGGAAATTGCGGTGTCTCTGGCATTTTGGAACGTCAGTCTTCTCTCAGCAAGCAGGCGTCTACGAGTGCGGTCATCGGACATGCCAACCACCAGCAAATCACGAAGCATGTCATCAATCGTGTCCCCAAACTCACACAGATGTGACAGTTTTTTGAGGTGTGCAATGAAGTCTGCGATCGACTGACCTTGCTGCTGTCTGCACATGTAAAAATTAAACCGACACAGGATGACTGAAGGAGATGGGTTGCAATGTTCCTTCAAAGCGGCCTTGAGCTCTGCATACGTGAGCTCCTGGATTGTCCGAGGCCGAATCAGGTTTTTAACGAGTGTGAACGTCTCACCTCCGCAAACGGACAGGAAGACGGCCTTCATCAGGCCTTCGGTCGCAATGCCGTTCGCCTCGAAGTAGAAAGACAAACGCTCAGAATACGTGTCAAAATCCCCCTCATGAGGGTCGAATTCATCGATATGGCCGAAAGATGTCATGGTCTAGATGTTTACCTTCGTCGCCATGTAAAGTATCTCGACAAACTGCGATCAATTGTCGTACGCGTTTATTCACTCTGCCAATCAAGGCCCGATTCACAGCAGCGCCATCCGAGCTCTGGCGTAGGGATACAACCCGGTCCCGGTGTAGGGATACAACGGTGAACATTTGCACTGCATACATGACACCGACCGTACCTTCTGACACCCCGACCGTACCTTCTGACACCCCGACCGTACCTTCTGACACCCCGACCGTACTTTCTGACACCCCGACCGTACCCTTTGACCCCCCGACCGTACCCTCTGACACCCAGACCGTACCTTCTGACACCCCGACCGTACCTTCTGACACCCCGACCGTACCTTCTGACACCCCGACCGTACCTCTGACACCCCGACCGTACCTTCTGACACCCCGACCGTACCTTCTGACACCCCGACCGTACCTTCTGACACCCCGACCGTACCTTCTGACACCCCGACCGTACCTTCTGACACCCCGACTGAGTCGTCTGTCACACCAGTGCTTTTCGATTCCAATGTGATGACACCCACCGATGTGACTGACACAACTAGCATTGCCCCCTTTCCCGAACCCATGAACGAAGAATCCATAGTGTATGCTAAAAAGCGAAGAGCACCAGCGCCAAGCAGTTTCGCTGGTGCTGCAAAGAAGGCGGTCATGGGCGGCACCATTTCCGGTGCACATGTGTCCGAGTGTCCCTCTGACATTCCCTCACTAACTGAGTACATGAATACCGTTGTCAATGACACCAGTGAGTCTCTTTATGTAAATGAGCCGAAAAATAAAATTTGTACCTCTCACCTGGAAGTTTCCGAGTGCGAAACCTCCAGTGAAAGTATTACCATTTCCGAGCTGGGAAATGTTTTTCCGCTTGTCCCCCCTTTAAATACCAAGCAGACTAAGGATTCAATAAACGTTCCCACTGTACAAACGGGGCCGGAAAATCTGAGTTTGCTGGGATCTCAAACCCAAGCTCCGACCCCAGATACAAATATCCACCAAAGTGTTAACGAGTGCTCTCGGGAACACCTTGGGAAACTTGTGAAGGTGCCTCCAGACAAGACCGCGGGGGCAGCGGGTAATACCCCAGATCCTGACGACATGTTATCTGACGTGTCTGAGTCCGAAGATGACATTGAGGCAACCGCGCTGTCACAAGCGATGACAGGTCACTCGCAGGTATCCCCTCAACTCATTCTTACCTTCCTTAACGAAACGTATCGTCACCACAACATTGTCATTAAAGACTATTTCCCTGACTTGGCTGCATTCATGTGCACCGCAAAGTCAATATAATCAAAGCGCATGAGGATTTTGACCTGACGAAATCTCAATTCCACAGGTTAAGAAAGTTTGTTACCCGAGCAGGTGCGGAGTGTTCCCAAGCACAGGGCGATTTCATTACCACGGAATGAAAAACATTTCCTTTGCGACCTTGCACCCCCACCATTCATGTTTAAGTCACCTCCGTCAGGCCCAAGTCAAAAACTTGTTTGACCGTAAAAAGGCAAATGTTCTTTTACTACAAGAGACCCACATCACACCTAACGTGGAACATGACTGGTGCCAAACTTTCAAAGGGCAATGCTATTTTAGCAATCTGTCAGCCTCATCTGCTGGGGTTGGGTTTTTTCTAAAGCCAGGTCTAGCTTTTGAGTCTTGTCATTTTCAGGAAGTCATAAAAGGCCGGCTTATTTCCCTTCAGCTTGCACATCAAAACTTCCGCTGTACCATTTTCAATGTGTACGCACCTAGTG
Organism: Myxine glutinosa; assembly: GCF_964187855.1. Classification (NCBI taxonomy): domain Eukaryota; kingdom Metazoa; phylum Chordata; class Myxini; order Myxiniformes; family Myxinidae; genus Myxine; species Myxine glutinosa. The sequence continues at coordinate 135,548,027 of NC_136271.1, read as the reverse complement.
AGAGCAGGGACCGAAAGGCCTTCTTCACCTCCATGGTAAACCACCTGAAATCAGTTGATCTCGACCAATGTGTGTGCATTGGTGGTGACTTTAATTGCACCTTTGACCCTTCGAAGGATAGAAACTCTGCAGAACCCCACCCCGAGTCCCATGCGGACCTATCCCGTTTCTTTAAGACGGCCGGTCTACTGGATGTTTGGCGATTGCATCACCCCAACATAGTCCAGTTTACCTGGTGTCGATGTGCCAATGGCCGGGTGTCTTCGGCAAGACTCGACCGCTGGTACATTAATGTACCCTTTAGGAACGTCGCGGCCTCTTCAGGTTGTTTTCCGTCATTGTTTTCAGACCACCATATGGTAACCTTAGATCTTTCTTTTCCTCGACCCACATGCAGAAATAGTTACTGGAAGTTTAACGTTAAACTTTTAGAAGATAGTTTATTTACAGACTCCTTTCGTGATTTCTGGGCTGAAATGAGTACTAAAAAATCTTCTTTCTCCTCAATTAGTCTCTGGTGGGATAACCTAAAGGCCCAAATTCGAGTATTTTGTCAACAATTTAATTCGCACTGTACCAATGTAAAACATATCACGATGGCTTGCTTGGAAGCAGACATCTTAAGGTTAGAGAGCAAGTTGGCCAATGAGAGCAACTCAGTGAACTATCGGTTGCTACTCGAGAAGAAGGCCCAATTAAGGGATTTGATCCATGAAAAAGCAGCGGGCACACTAGTTCGGCTAAGAATACAAAATATAAAGGTTTCAGATACCCCAACTAAGGCTTTCTTTCACCTAGAAACTGTAGAGAAACCAGCACGACTTATATCTTCGGTTTTGGACCCAGGGGGGAACATCCTAACAAATCCGAGTGATATAAGATTAAATGTAATCGATTTCTTTTCTGAACTTTTCAAGGCCAAAACAGTTTCTCACGAAATGATGAATGTTTTGACCTCTCATCTTCCTTCTGTGGCTGAGGCCCAACGTCTTGAACTGGATGCTCCAATTACCCTTCCAGAGCTAACCGGTGCACTCGCTGAGATGGAGTCGGGAAAAGCCCCTGGCATCGATGGCCTACCGGCCGAATTTCTTTCGGCATTCTGGGACATTTTGGGCCCAGAGCTGCTCAATGTTCTGGATGCATCTCTTTTATCCAGAGAATTACCGCTCAGTTTTAGAAGAGCAGTACTCTGCCTGCTACCCAAGACTGGCGATCTCCGACACCTGTCAAACTGGCGTCCGATCTCTTTGTTGTGCACGGATTACAAACTGTTTTCCAAGGTCCTTGCGAACCGGTTGAAGACAGTTATTGGGGACCTGGTGTCACCTGATCAAAGTTGCGGCATCCCTGGCAGATCCATCTATGACAACATATTCCTAGTCAGAGATTTGTTAACTGGTAAATGTGTCAAAGAGGATTTTGGATTGGTGTTTCTTGACCTTGCAAAGGCCTTTGATAGCATTGATCATGAGTTTTTGTGTCATGTGTTACAAGCTTGCGGGCTTGGCACTAATTTTAGAGCCTACATAGCTTTGTTATATGCAAACATCTCCAGCTTGATCAAAGTTAACAACGAATTTTGCCCACCCATAAAGGTTCAGAGAGGGGTAAGGCAAGGTTGTCCACTTTCAGGTCTATTATTTGCCCTCGCCTTGGAGCCCCTCTTAATCGCCCTCAGAAAGGATATCCCTGGACTTGTCCTTTCTCCAGGACACCCACCTTTGACCCTGTCAGCTTATGCCGACGACCTTTGTGTCATTATAAAAAGAAAATGCGACAGTGACGCCATGGCAAAGTGTTTGTCGGACTTCAACCTTGCCTCATCATTAAGGTGTAATTGGGGGAAAAGCAAGGCTCTGTGGATCCCCTTTCCAAAAAATGACTTACCTATGCCACCGTTATTACCACCACCTCCCCTTCCTGCAGAGCTAGTGTGGGCAAACGATGGCATCAAGTATTTGGGCGTCTTCCTCGGTCCTCCTCAGTATGCCCAGAACAATTGGGACAGGATCATTGACCAGGTAGATGGGCGTTTGAGCCGATGGAAAAGAGCTCTACCGCACCTTTCCTATAAGGGTCGCGCGCTAGTTGTCAACAACCTCGTCACTACCCTTTTGTGGCACCGGTTCATCTGCCTGCAACCACCGGAGGTTTTGCTCCAAGCTATCCAGAGGAAACTGGTGGATTTTTTTTGGGGAGGCTACCACTGGCTTCGACCCAGCGCCATATGTTGTCCCTTGGCCGAGGGTGGTCATGGCCTAGTCGATGTGAAATGCCGCCTGTTGGCCTTCCGGCTGCGCTCCATCCAACGCTTGCTTTATGCAGAACACCTACCAGGAAAGCCCTTAGCCTGCTCCATTCTTCAACGAGCTGGGAGGCTCGGATACGGACAGGAACTTTTCCTGACCAACCTTCAACACGTCGATACATCTCTGCTCCCAGTCTTTTATCAGAGCCTCTTGAATGCCTGGCAGGGCGTTTCGATAAGTCGCCAAACAGACTCGTATGGCACTAACATGTATGCACACGAGCCTTTATTTTTCAACCCACTTTTCCCTGATATCCCGAGGAGTCGCGACTTCAGCCAGCATTTTATAGTGGCCAACATCCTGAAAGTGTGTCATCTCCGACACGACTCTGGACAGGGATGGAAGCCTGCGAACGAGCTGGCGGACCTAACAGGTGTTCGGTCCAGGAGACAAATCGGGAACATACTAAGAGCGGTGATCCGAAGGGGCCACCAGCTAGGCCTACATTGGACGCAGGACGCAGAGGTTGAGCCCACAGTCCCAAAATTAGGTGTCGCTTTTACCCCAAACGAGCTGCCCCCCATGAGCGCAGGGTCACCCCCCTTCCATGTTATGAGCAGCAAGAGTATTTATAGGTCTTGTGTGAAACTTCTTCTTGGGGACCCACCTCTAGCTGGGGTTACCCGGTGGAAAGGACTCTTGCCTCCCGGTCCCCCCTCTGAGCCTTTATGGGATACAATGTATGCTGGACTTATTTCTAAAAGAACAGGTGACCTTCAGTGGCGTTTGGCCCACTGGATTGTTCCTTCCAATGCTGTCATTCGTTTTTTTTCCCCCATTTTCGGCTGTTGCCCCTTTTGTCCAGTGAGGGAAGATTTGTTTCATGCTTTCATTAATTGTGAAAGACTTTCTCCTTTGTTTCATTGGTTAAATTTTATTTCCCATAGATTGCAGGTTACCTTTTCTTTGAAAGCTTACATCTTTGGCTTTCCTCCCAAAAAGGGAACCACATCTATTGTATTCGGGTTCCTAACCGCTACTGCTAAACTGGCCGCATACCTGTCGCGGAAGGCGAAGCTGGGCGGCAGACCCATGCAGGAATGCAGTATTATGGTGTTTTTTAGTTCGTTGGTGTCAGCAAGGCTCAAGCTTGAATTTGGCTGTGTCCAAACTGCAAACGACCTTGCAAATTTTGTTGCGACCTGGTGTGTTGGAGGGATTTGTGAGGTCCAAGATAACAAATTGTTAATTTCTGTATAATACAGTGCGGGTGTTTCTTATACACTGTTCCATGCTTCTCCTTGCCGGCGTTTCCCCCCCCCCCCCCCCCTGGTCTTGACCTACTCTTTCTTTCTTAAGTCTCTCCTCAGGGTTGCAGATGCGATTGTAAATTTGTACATATATAATTATGCCTAGTTTAGAAATTATGCCTAGATTTTCTCCTCGTGTGTTTTTTTTGGTTTTTGCACCTTTTCTGTCGCTTGGTTTGCAGTGCACCGATTGTTTTTTCCTTCCGGGATGGCTATGATTTTACTGATTTTCCTGGATGAATTGCTTTTGGTGGTACTCTTGTTTTATACTTTTATAATAAAAAGAGCTTAAAAGTCAGTCTCTCTCTCTCTCTCTCTCTCTCTCTCTGTCTCTCTGTGTCTCTCTCTCTGTCTCTCTCTCTCTCTGTCTGTCTGTCTCTCTCTCTCTCCCTCTCTCTGTCTCTCTCTCTCTCTCTGTCTCTGTCTCTCTCTCTCTCTCTGTCTCTCTGTGTCTCTCTCTCTCTCGCCCCCTGCTGGCTGTCAGTGTTGTTGGGCGTGGCAAGATGGCGGCTGCCTACTGTGTGTTGTGAGTGCTCCGTTTTTTGGTGGTTTTTCCTGCTCCCAATTCTCTGCTCCTTTGTGTCCTCGTTTGTGTTTGTGTTTGTGTCCCAGTGTTTCCCTTCTGTATTTGAGACGACAGAGAGAGAGAGAGGGAGCGCGCACGGTAAGTTCTGTGTGCTTGGCCTAAACAACCTTGTGTTGCTGGGGCCTGCGTTCTGCTTGCCGTGCTTTGAAATAGCGACATTTTCTGTCGGTTTTTCATTTTCGAATTTTTGATTTATTATTATTATTATTATTATTATTATTTCCTTTTTACCTTCGCCAGCGAATTCCGCTCGCGACAGGTCTTTTTTTTCCCTTTGTTTTCAGCTATGGCAAACAGTCGTTTGCAGAATAGCATTTACGAGTCACTTACTCGTAAAAATGGGGTAATAGTTAGTCCACCCGACGGGGTTCGGGTCGATGACGTCGTGATGGGCTTGGGTGAACTCGTTGGTTTTGAAAATGTGTTAGCAGCTTCAAAGATGAACCAACGAGTTGTTGTTTTTCTTTCCGAGGAGCGCTATGTCGCTCAGGCGGTTGAAACTGGTTTGTCCTTACCGCCAGATATTTTCTTTAACGTTAGTATGTTGGACTCACCGGCGGTGAAAATCACTTTATCAAATTTACCGCCTTTTGTTAAAAACGAACAGATTTTGTCCGTTTTAACACAGTTTGGCACCGTGGTGTCAAAAATCTCCATGATTCCCTTCCGTTTGCGTTCGGATTCTACAGTCCGCCATATCATATCCTTCCGGCGGCACTGTTACATGGTGTTAAAAAACAATGCTCAATCGCTCAATGCCTCAGCTACGTTGGTCGTTGAAAATCGAAATTATCGAATGTACATTTCAACAGAGACAATGACGTGTTTCACGTGTGGTGCCTTCGGACATTTAAAAGGTGCTTGTCCGAAGTGTATATCCGGTGGCACATCTAGACAGTCAGGAACAAATGCCGATCCTAGTGGCACATCTAGACGGACAGAACCAAATGTCGATCTTCGCAATGATAATGGCGCGTCTGGGACGGCAGATCAGCCTTCACATTCGAGCGCGGAAATCGATAATTCACCGGCTGATGACGCGGGTTTTACTACCGTGTCCTCCAGGAGGAGTTATAAAAGAGGAAGCGGTAATGAGGACATACAGGCGAGCGTTTCGAAAAAGATAGCGCCGTCGAATGAACGTAATGTTTCTTTTTTAGAAACAGAAGCTCCTGCAGCTGGTCTCCTGCTGCAGAACAGGTTCAGTGTGTTTGCTGAAATGGAAGAAGACGTTTCCGTTCATTCCTCTCATGAACAAGGGCCAAGCGCAATGCCCCAAGATGTTGTGGTAACCACCCCGGTTACTGAAACTAAAGTCAAGAACCACAAACCTGCTCTCGTCCCGCGCCCTGCTGACGATGAAGTGTCTGAGGTAATGGAGGCAGAAGAAGTAGCAGCTCCAGAAGGAGAGTGCAAAGCCTCTGATATAAAAACGTCAATCCCTGTTACGGTTTTTAAAACTCCCGCTGTGGAAACAGCTGCACCTTTAGTAGAAGACGATATTCCCGTTATGAGAGCATCGGTTTCGGTGTGTGGGGGGAAAAATGAAGACCTTTCGGATTACGACTCAGATGGGGCCTCGTCGCTTGCCTCTAGTGCTAGTAGCGAGGTCTGGAATGACCCAGCAATAGCCAAGGAACTGGAGGGTGGTGATGATTTATCACCCACGGAAATTCTAAAGTTTCTTCAGGACACCTTTCGAAAGAAAAAGGTTAAAATTATAACCTTCTTCCCGAACCTGTCTGGCTTTATAAACTCCTCGAGACGTCTCCTCCTTAAGGCTGAACAACTTGGTGTGACTGAGTCACAAGTATTTCGCCTTAGAAAGTGTGTATTGAAAGCTCGGAAAGAGCTACAAGCACACCCTAACTTCCCTTTACATGATAAACCTTCCTTACCTACACCATGACCTTCTCTGTTGTAACTTTAAATATAAATGGGGGACGTTCACCCCTGCGTAAAGCTCAGGTAAAGTTGCTTGTCGAGCAAAAACATTTCGATGTTGCTCTTTTGCAAGAGACAAGATGTAGCTCTTCGTGCATGAGCGAATGGACTCGCATCATGAAAGGACAGTGGTTCTTTAGTATTTTGACCTGTCCTAGTGCTGGAGTGGCTATTTATTTAAATCCTTCTTTCTGTCCTGAAAATGTCACTTTTAAGGAGATTACTAAAGGGCATTTAGTTTCAGTTAATTTCTTTTATAATGGTTATAAACACACTTTAATAAATGTATATTCACCCAGTACGAGCACAGAAAGATTAGTTTTTTTCACACAGTTAGAAATGTCCCTCACACACCTTGATTTTGATGGTCTTGTTTGTCTGTGTGGGGACTTTAATTGCACATTGTATCCCACCCTTGATCGTAATGGAGAAGAGCCCCACCCATCAAGTACAACACCCTTAAAGAGAGCATTGTCCAAATTCTCCCTTATGGATGTATGGAGACTCCAGAACCCATCTGCACGGCAATACACGTGGTGCCGATGTGCAAATGGCCGGCTATCTCTTGCAAGGCTAGACAGATTTTACATCAATAATGACTCTCTAAATGTCATAGACCATGTTGACGCCACCCCAAGTGGTTTTTCGGACCATCACATGGTTGTTCTTCATATACTCTCCCCGGCTCGAAATCGTGGCACTGCCCATTGGACCTTCAATGTGAGTTTTCTGCAAGATGACGCTTTTCCTGTCGCCTTCCGAGCCTTTTGGGAAGTTTTACTACTACGGAAGCCTTCCTACTCCTGCCTCACACAATGGTGGGACAATGCGAAAACCCATATTAGGACCTTTTGCCAGCAATATAGCTCCTTTTGTACAAAGAATGAATCTGCGCTGCAATCTCTAATTGCCAAAGAAATATTGTCTCTCCAGTCAAGCCTTCCAGCTCCCAGTGCCGAAAGGACTAGTTCTCTAATAGCAACGAAGAAAGCACTCCTTGCTCAACTCTGTGCAAAACAAGCCAGAGGGGCTCTAATAAGGCTACGAATGGAGAACTACAGCTCTATTGATACTCCTTCCAAGTTTTTCTTTGCTTTGGAAGCACGAAAAAAGAGAAACCAGCAAATAACTTCGCTGCAGGCACCAGGAGGCCGAACAACACACGATCCAAAAGACATTAGAAGCTTGACAAAACAATACTTCTCTGACTTGTATTGTGCCAGAAACACTAAAGAAGACATGATTCGTTCCTTAACCACTTCTTTGCCCACCTTGTCCGAACCTGCATGTCAACAACTTGACAAGGAAGTGACTCTTGACGAACTTTTTACTGCTTTGCAAACTTTGCCCACAGGCAAAGCTTCTGGACTTGATGGAATCCCTGCAGAGTTCTACAAAACCTTCTGGGATTTGTTGGGACCTGAGTTGCTTGACCTCTTAGTTGATAGCCTACGATCAGGCTTGTTACCAATCAGCTGTCGCAGGGCTATACTTGCTCTCATACCTAAGAAAGGAGACCTCCAGCAACTTAAAAATTGGCGTCCCATTTCGCTCCTCTGCACGGACTACAAGATTTTTTCAAAAGTTCTTGCCAACCGCCTCAAACCTCTGATTGGGGAGATTGTACACCCCGATCAATCCTATTGCATTCCTAAAAGGACAATACACGATAGCATTTTTATTGTACGTGACATGATTGATATTTGTATTGCTGAACATAGAAATGTTGGTCTGGTGTTTTTAGACCAAGAAAAAGCTTTCGACACGATTGATCACTCTTATCTCTTTGCTGTTTTACGGGGGTTTGGTTTTAAGGAAAATTTTATTTGTTATATCAAAATATTGTATAATAATATTTTTAGCTTGCTCAAAGTAAATAACATCTTAAGTCAGCCTTTCCCTGTTACCAGGGGTATTCGTCAAGGGTGCCCCCTGTCTGGCCTTCTATACTCCCTATCAATTGAACCTTTACTACATCGTTTACGCACACGGCTACAAGGGTTTTATCCTCTGCCGTTAGAAAATCCCGTAAAGACCATTGCTTATGCGGATGACCTCTGCGCAATTGTGTACTCCGATGACGATGTTCGCGCTCTGGTTGAGTCTGTCGAGGAATTCAGCCTGGCAAGCTCGACTAAAGTTAATTTGGAAAAGAGCAAAGCTTTTTACTTAGGTCCACAGAATGACACTCCCCCTCCAACCCTACCAGGGCAGCTTGTATGGACCAATGAAGGAATACACTACCTCGGTGTCTTTCTTGGAACTCAAGATTTTATTTCAAAAAAACTGGGAGTCGCTGATTACCAAAACTGAGCAGCGGTTGATAAAATGGAGGGGACTATTGAGGCAGCTTTCCTTCCGGGGTCGTACTCTGGTCATTAATAATCTCGCGGCATCAATGCTCTGGCATGTTTTCAAAGCACTGCAGGCCCCAGGTTTTATCCTTAAAAAACTTCAAAGCTTTTTTGTAGATTTTTTCTGGGGGGGAAAGCACTGGCTCCGGCCAGGAATACTAAGCCTGCCGACTGCAGAAGGTGGACAGGGGCTAATAGATGTGACGAGCAAAGTGATGGCTTTTCGCCTCCTTTCAGTACGAAGGCTTCTATACTCCGACGTCCCATGGAAAGCCTTTGCCCATTGTTTGCTTAAGCAAGCTGGGAAACTTGGCTATGGTGACGAGCTTTTTCTTCTTGACGCGAAGCAAGTGGATATGACATCGGTCCCGTTGTTTTACCGAAGCATGCTGGAAGCGTGGCAGGCTGTTTCTTTTCGCCGTGACACCAGTGCTTACTCCCTTCAGATGTTTTTTAATGAACCAATATTTTTAAATTCTTTTTTTGATGGGGTCTGTAGTGACAGATCTTTTATGCAAAAGTTTATTGATGTCGGCGTTACCAGAGTAAAACACCTCAGGAACCCCTTTGTACATAGATGGAAGCCAGCTGCTGACATTGCCGTGGCCACCAGTGTGAGGTCCATCAGAGTTATTGGCAGAATTTTCTCTGTGATTTTACGGACCTTTAAGCAAACCGGGTTAAAATGGGACCCAGACATAGAAGATGCCCTCCATCGATCCCAATGTCCTTTCCCAAATCTTTTAATTTTATTTCAAAGTTTTAGGCTCTTTAACCAGATGGAGAAATCCTCAGTGTACAATCTATGTGTTCTCACTCTTTTTCCTGGCAAACCTGCAGAGCCACAAGCTCATTGGCGAGCGCTGCTTCAAGCTAACCGTTTCACAACAATAAACTGGCAGGTGATGTACAAAGAACCTACTGTCAAGCGCTCGGGTGATCTACAATGGCGGTTAGCGCACAATATCCTGCCTTGCAACATCCTGTCCCACCGTATATGTCCTGAAAACTCGGAATTGTGTCCCTTTTGCGACACCCCAGAGACCATTTTTCACATTTTCATTGAATGTTCAAGGTTGGCCTCGTTTTTTAAAATCCTGTCACGTGTGATCCGGGGGCTCGGTTTGACTTTTACACATTGTGTTTTCATATTTGGTTTTAATGTCTTGTATCAATGTAAAAATGAATGTCTTTTAGCAAACTTTCTGTGTTCTGAGGCAAAACTTGCCATTTATTTATCGAGGAAACGAAAACTGCAGAACACTGACGTTTTAGCTGATGACGTTTTAACTGTTTTTAAAGCATTGGTTACATCGCGTGTTCTTTTTGAGTTTGAAACTCAAGATCCTGCTTTATTTAAAAACCGGTGGTGTGCGAAACAATCCTTATGTGGTATGGTTGGTGGTGTTCTAACAATCAATTTATAAATCTAAAATATTACTTCTTTGTTACCCCTTCCTTTCCTGGTTATTTCTTTTGATGCCTGTACAAACATCTTTCACCATGTAAAACTTGTTTTCCTTGTAATAAAGGGGAAGAAAAGTCAAAAGTCTCTCTCTCTCTCTCTCTCTCTCTCTCTCTCTCTCTCTCTCTCTCTCTCTCTCTCTCTCTCTCGCCCCCTGCTGGCCGTTAGCTGTTGGGCGTGGCAAGATGGCAGCCGTGCATGTGTGGTGATGTGTGAGCTGCTCCAACCTTTGATCTTTCTACCCCCCCCCCCCCCCTTGCTCGTTGTCTTTCTTCCCCCAGTCCCCCTTGCTCGTTGTCTTTCTTAATTTCTGTTCTTCCACTTTTATTCTTATCCTCACGTTGTCTACTCTCTGTCTGCCCCCACCACCCCAGTTCAACAACCCGCTGCTGCAACTCCTCATCCTACCCGTTCTGCCCTCCCTCTGCCCGCTCCCCCCTCCCTCTGCCCGCTCCCCTCCCTCTGCCCGCTCCCCCCCCCCCACACCCCTCCCTTCCCCCCCACACCCCTCCCTTCCCCCCTATTACATCCTCGCATGTGTTGCTGTCTCGATTCTTTCTCTTCTAGCTTTTTCTACTTTTTCCTCTGAGATACAGAGAGAGAGAGAGCCCACACCTTTCGGTGAGGTCGACGGGTGAGTCGTATTCCTATCGACACTCTAAGGAGTTGCGATGGGTTTTCGCCCCTTTCCTCATTAAGAGGTGTGTTTTACCGCGTTCGTTTTCTCGTGCTGGTACATGCCGAGTGGCGTTTTCTTTGCGGTTTTTCCCCCCTTGCTTTACAGAAAACTGTACCCGACCACTCCCCTTTTTCCCCCGACCCCTTCCTTTTCCCCCGACCCCAACTCGGCTTAGCCCGGGTAATTTGAATTAGTAAAATGTCGACACGTTCCCCGTATGCGGCTTTCGAAGCTCTCACACGGAAGCATGGCGTGGTGTTCTTTCCTCCCGATGAGGTTAGTGTGGAACACATTGTTATTGCTATTGGGAATATCATTGGGATGGAAAAGATCCGTGCAGCGTCACGGATGAATAAACGTATCGTTGTTTTTTTAGCCGAGGAAAGCCTCGTGCATGAGGTTGTCGCGGCTGGTCTGTCCACAGACAATGGACATTTCGTCTTAGTTTCCCCACTCGATACCCCAGCTGTCAAAATACTCCTATCCAACGTCCCCCCGTTTGTAAAAAAATGAGTCGCTGTTAGCGGAACTATCGCGCTATGGTACAGTCGTGTCCCAGATCAAGATGCTGCCGCTGGGCTGTCGGAGTGAACAGGCGAAGCACGTCATGTCTTTCCGACGCCAGGCATACATTGTACTTCCCACATCCAACGTGGATAAAGTATTAAACGTGGTAATTAAATTCCGTATAAAAGATCACGACTACCAAGTATATGCGTCAACCGAGACATTAAAATGCTTCACTTGTGGAAAGTTCGGACATTTATAACGTTTCTGTCCCCGAACTGCACCCTCTGTGATCGAGCAGACAGGCTCTCTGGACAATAGTCAATACTGTGCCCCCTCTACCTCTCAACACTGACGGACAAACTACCCCAACTACTGTCCCAGACCCCCCACTACCTCCCAACACTGACGGACAAACTACCCCAACTACTGTCTCAGACCCCCCACTACCTCCCAACACTGACGGTCAAACTCACCCAACTACTGTCTCGGATGACATCGCACCAAATTTAACGACAGCTGATAAAACGAACATGAACATCTGGGATGGGTTTACACTTGTTTCCTCATTAAGGAAGAGAAAAACACCCCAGGATTCAGTTACACCCCGTAACGAAAAGGTGGTAGTTTTTCAGTCAAACATTGCGGGAATGCCTCTGTCTGACCAAACTACTACCAGCAACCGGTACGAACTGCTCATGCATGAGAATGTAGATCCCCAGCCCTTACCTGAGACTTTCCCCCACAATGCAACGGAGGGGAATTACATCCCTGCTCAAGGGAAAATTAAAGCTGTTCCGTGTCCTTCTGTGAATGATGCCGAAGTGCATCAAGACCCGATCGTAAAAATAGGAGGAAACGTGATAGCAGAAAACCTGATCGTACTTCCAGCGGCCCCAATTTCTGAGCACAATGAAAATATTCTAACCCCAGCAGTACCTGTGCTGGCGGTCTTACATAACATGCCTGAGCACATTGGTAAAACTGATGGAGAACCTCAAACTGTCAAACCGGTGACGGTTTCCCCCGCACCCCTCCCTCTACCCGAAGCTCCTTCAATTCCACTACCCCCTCCTGCTCCTATTAATATGGAGCAGGATGACACATGCACAGCACAAGTTACCTCAGAGCCCCAAGAACCAGGAATTGAAAGTTTCCCAGACAGTGGTTCCGACATGTCAGATGAGGAATCTTACGAAATTGAGGAGTTCCCTACAACAAGCGAATCCAACGTCTTACCAGCCCAAATATTGAAATTCCTCAACCACACTTTTAGAAAGAGACACGTAGACATTAAAGATCACTTTTCTGACCTGCACGGGTTTATCGACACGGCAAGGAACATCATCCGCCGGCCTAGCGACCACCATTTCACAGAAGCCCAATGTAGCAGGCTGAAAAAGTACATTGTGAGAGCAAAAGATGAACAAAAAAAACGAGATTTGGAAGCTTAAATATAAATGGTGGCGCGAGTCAGCAGCGCAAACTCCAAGTGGTGAACCTTGCACTACAGAAAACATTAGACATACTTTTCTTACAGGAAACCCACACTACGCCAGCATCCCATGCAGAATGGAACCGGATGATGAAAACGACCAATTTTTTTAGTGATTCCAATTCCCGAACTGCGGGAGTGGCTTTTCTTTTGAATCCCCATTTCCATCCATCAAAACTTTCCTTTAAAAACATAATCCCAGGGCACCTAGCCTCCCTAGAATTTGTTATTAATAACACAAATTTTACTTTGTTGAACGTTTATGCCCCTTCAAATAGCACTGAGCGGCAACGCTTCTACGCTAGATTAGGGCCTTATATGAGGCAAATAGACCTGCACAGGTGTATTGTAATGGCAGGTGACTTTAACTGCACTCTACAACCAAACCTAGATAGGAACGGTGCGGAACCCCATCCCGGACCAGCTAAATTATTAGCAGAGATAATAAGGGATTTTAAGCTTCAGGATCTTTGGCGGCAACAAAATCCCACGACGCATCAATTTACCTGGAGCAAGATCACAAACAACCAAGTATCCCTAGCTAGGCTCGACCGGATCTATATAAATTCACCATTTTTTAATCTCTCCCCTACCACTGGAATTTTGCCTTCTGGTTTTTCAGATCACCATTTAATTACTGTGAATTACCATTCACATCTGTCCTTGAATCGCCATTCTTTCTGGAAGCTTAATGTCACCATCTTAGAAAACCCCTCCTTTAGGGCTGCTTTCAAAGACGTATGGTCTGTTCTATTAAATCAAAAACACCAGTTTACAGATCAGCGTTTGTGGTGGGACAACATAAAGGCCCAATGTAGAGGATTTTGTCAACAATTTTGTTTCCTAAGAACACAAGAGGAACGTAGAACAAAGGCTACTTTAGAAAAGGAAATTCTACAAATTCAAACAAATTAAAAAACTCACTCTTCTCCCCAACAAGAACTGAGACTGAAAGAAAAGAAAGCTTTCCTTAATACAATAATTGAGAACCAAACCCAAGGGGCATTAAAAAGATTACGGTTTCAGCAGCTCAATCTTTTGGACACGCCAACCCGATACTTCTTTGATTTTGAATCGAAGGCTCCTCACCCCCAAATTACTGCTCTAAAACGCCCTGACAATTCTGTCATCACTCACCCTGAAGGAATCAAGAGGGAAGCTAGACTCTTTTTCTCCAACCTTTACAAAACAAAAGAAGTTGACCTAAATGGTGTCTCTCACTTATTTGATGGTGTTTCCACCTTAACCCCAGAGCAAAGGCAGAGCCTGGAGAAACCACTCACACTTGAGGAACTCTCCATCGCATTAAAGAGCCTTGGCAAAGGAAAATCACCTGGCATCGACGGTCTACCGTCAGAATATTTCGAATTTTTCTGGGACCTAATTGGCCCTGAACTGCTATCAGTCTTCCAGGAAAGCCTCGAAAAGAAGGAACTCCCGCTGAGCTGCAGAAGAGCAGTACTTACCTTGCTTCCAAAGAAAGGCGACCCTTTACTCATCTCCCAGTGGAGGCCAATATCACTACTATGTACTGATTACAAGATCTTTTCCAAAGCTATTGCCTTACGTTTTTCACCCTTCCTAAAGAACATTGTAGACATGGACCAAACTTATTGTGTTCCTGGTCGTAATATCCATGACAGTATTTCTGTTATTCGCGATTTGATTGATGTTTGTGATATTCATCATGAAAGTGTTGGCCTTGTTTTCCTAGATCAGGAGAAGGCTTTTGATTACGTTTCGCATGAATACTTGTCCGAAGTCTTAAATCGATTTGGTTTTGGACCCTTTATTTTATCATGTATACATATGTGTTACTCAAACGTATCTGCCCTGCTAAACATAAATAATGAGCTTGTGCCCCCCTTTTGTATTAAAAGAGGTGTTAGGCAGGGCTGCCCACTGTCAGGTGCTTTGTACACCCTTTCCCTTGAACCCCTCTTAAACACGCTTCGAAAGTCTTTGACTGGTTTCACTGTGAGAGCTTTAAACCACACTATAAAGACTATTGCCTACGCTGATGATATATGTGTGTGTATCAAAAACTCTGATGATATTGCTAAGATGATGCATGCTTTAGCACTTTTTAACAGAGCCACGTCAGCAAAAATCAATTGGAAAAAGACTGAGGCACTGTGGCTCGAATCCCTTTCCCACCCCCCATTCTCCCCACCCCCCCTTCACCCCCGCTTCTCCCCGCAAATATTGCTTGGAGAAGAGATGGGATCAAGTTTTTGGGAGTTTTTCTAGGTCCTGGAGATTTCATCAGGCATAACTGGGAAGGTTTGCCTGAACGCATTGAACTGCTTTTAATAAAATGGAAAGGCCTACTCCGCCAATTGTCTTACCGTGGCAGAGTATTGGTCATAAATAACCTGGTTACCTCCATTCTGTGGCACAAGGTCTTGGCTCTGCAACCACCTGCTGGGTTAATCGACGGAATACAGAAGAGCGTCACTCATTTCTTCTGGTCTGGAATGCATTGGCTACGACCGGAAAGATTAAATTTGCCGATACCTGAGGGTGGTCAAGGACTTGTCAATGTAAAATGCTGAATCATGGCTTTTCGTCTACGCACGATATGGTCCATTTTGCACGAGCCTATTGTGCTTTGGAGGCAACTTGCATGCTGCATTTTGGGTCGTTTTGAGAATTTCGGTCATGCTAAGGAGCTTTTCCTAATGGACTTGACAATGTTTGATCTCTCTTCACTCCCCTCTTTCTACCGAAGTTTGTTAAATGCATGGCAAGCTCTCAAAAGCCATCGGGATCATACTACGTACGAGAGATCCATGTTCTTCAATGAGCCACTGTTTTGCAACTCACTTTTTGAAGGTTTTGGAAGCAGCAGGGCCTTCATTCAAAAGTTTGTGGCTGCATCAATAACCAAAGTGTGCCACCTTAGAGACAATGCAAATGACAAGTGGCTAAGTGTTGCTGCTATTGCCTTGGCGACTGGCGTCAGATCATCTCGCCAACTAGACAGATGTCTAAGGGTGGTGCTTCATGCCTACGGTACCTCCCAACCTTGGTTGGTTCGTCCTGTACCTCCCTCTGAGCCGAGCCTCTCTCCTTTCCCCAACCTTCTTTTGTCGGCCTCTGAAAACGTGGAGCCAATAAATTTTGGCCGTTCCTTTTCCTCTTCCAGTGGTAACCGCAAAACCTTATATTTCCAATGTTTAAAAGCTCTTTTCCCCTCCTTGTCTCCCCCAGCACCTTGCAAGTGGTCTGCAGTCCTGCCACACACTCCTCCTTTCTCCCCAAACTGGGGATGGTATTATAAAAATCCTGTGCCAAAACGTGCTGGTGATCTCCAATGGAGAATCGCACATTGGATAATACCCACAAACTCTCTCATTCACCGCTTTTCACAAGCGACAAGTGATCAGTGTCCCTTTTGTGGACAGAGAGAAACCTTGCCCCATGCGTATATTCAATGCAGTCGTTTAACTCCTCTCTTTGTTTTCTTGAAAGTGCTATTTGCACGTCTTTCCATTGATTTCAATTTTCCAATGTTTATTTTAGGGCCAAGTGGCCCCTTAAACATCCAAGCAACAATTCTTGCAAACTTCTTCATCTCCCAAGCAAAATTGGCAATTTACAAAACCAGAAAATCAAAGATAAAGAATGACTTGTACAGTACAGATACTGTAGCAATGCTCAGAGCTTTTTGCGAGAGCCGGATAAAACTTGATTTTTACTGTTATTCGCTTTCCAGCCAACTTGAACTTTTTGAAAGAATGTGGTGTGTAAAGGATTTTTGTGAAATATCTGAGGGTCATTTGGTGCTTTCTCTCTAGTCTTTATTAAATATCCTTCTGTGTTTTTTTGGTAGCTTAACGGTTTGTTGGTTTTGACTTCCCCAATGGTAAAATTGCATGTAACTGTTTTGTTTATTTTGTTTTGACTGTAAAAAATCTTCATTTTATACTTTTGTAATAAAAGGACATAAAAGTCAAGTCTCTCTCTCTCTCTGTCTGTCTCTCTGTGTCTCTGTGTCTCTCTCTCTCTCTCTCTCTCTCTCTCTCTCTCTCTCTGTCTCTGTCTCTGTCTCTGTCTCTGTCTCTGTCTCTGTCTCTCTCTGTCTCTCTGTCTCTCTGTCTCTGTCGCCACCTATCGGCTGTCGGTGCGTTGGGTGCGGTGTCATGGTGTCTGCTTGTGTTTTGGCATTGTAGCTCCGTGCTCGTGGTTTGTATCTTTACCCTCCCCTTACCTCTTCTCACCTTTGTGCCGTCTTTTGTGTGTCACCCTTCCACGTTATCATCCCCCCCCCCCCCCTCTTGAGAGTAAGAAAGTGAGAGAGCACACGTGGTGAGACCGGTAAAGGTTCCCCCTTAGGGCGGTTCCCTCTTCGGTTTTTTTCGCTTCGTGTTACAAATCGTAATACCTTTTTCCGTTTCTTTTTTCCTAAATATTTTGTATTTTTCGTTTGTTTACTGGAGCTTTTTGGCTTCGTTAACCCTTTATACATTTATCCTTTGTTTAAACGTGTAAACGATGGCGGATAGCTCTCGTTACATGTCTCTTGAAGCGCTAACCCGGAAGCATGGGTTAGTTTGCTCACCTCCGTCGGGAATCGACGTCGAGGCCATTATCCTAGCCGTCGGAGAGTTAATCGGTTTGGATAATGTAAAAGCGGCTTCTTGCATGAATAAACGCGTGGTAATCTTTGTTTCCACAGTGCCATCGTTGCTCAAATAGTCGAGCACGGGCTTTTCTTTGCTCCCGACGTGTTTGTTCAGGTTTGTCCACTCGACACGCCAGCAGTTCGGGTTTCTCTCTCTAACGCTCCTCTGTTCCCGAAGAACAAAGACCTGGTTACTGAACTAAACAAACTTGGTTCTGTCGTCTCTTCAGTTACTATGGTTCCTGTACGAGGAAAAAATAACCGGTTAAAACACGTCATGTCCTTTCGTCGTTTTGTTTATATGATTTTACCGCGTGGTGTAGCCTCTTTAAATGCGGTATTGCCCTTCAAGGTCGAAGGTCACACTTATCGGGTCTTTGTCGCCACAGAGTCTCTAGTTTGTTTTGAGTGTGGTCAATATGGTCATTTAAAAGACTCGTGCCCAAAAAAGTCCACAGATAGAGTCACGAGCCTGAATGGTGATGAACAGCAAGGCTCTACTGAGATCGTTGTCGATGATGTAAACAATATGGGTGGTGCTGATGCAGACCCCATTGGCATTGTAGACAAACAGAGAACCAGGAAAAGAACCCTCCCACCTTCTAACGACCTCAACGAGCCTGATAATAAGGTCTTGGCCGGTCCTCCAACCTTCGCTCAAGTGGTTAGTGAAGGTTATGGTGGAGCGCGACATCCTCCTCAGCAGTTTCCTCCAGTTGAGGAAATTCCTCAACCTCCCCCGCCTTCAGAATACTCTGAGGGTAATGTGATAAATGCTGAAAATGTATGTGTTGGCCAGACAGCACCTGAGTCTCTCCAGTGTTCTGAGGGTAAACCTCCATGTGAGGTTGAGCCTCCATGTGTGTCCCCTGCTGAAGCTTGTGTTGATTGTGCCACCCCTCCCTCTGTGGGGAGTGGTGAGTGTGTTGGAACTAGTATAGGAATCCTCCATTGAGGCAGCTGAGCCTTGTCAAGCTCATGGTCAGCAGGGTGATAGTGCTGAAGTCTCAGATTGTCACGTCGATGAGCCCGTTGCTTCGGCAATGGACTCTCAATACAACAATTGTGACTGATGGAGGTTCTTCCGTTGCCTCACTGAGTGATGGTGAGGCCGACTTCTCATCGGAGCATGTCTCTGGAGACTCTGTCCCTCCTGCTGAAATCGTGGATTTCCTACAAAAAACTTACCGTAAAAAGCGCGTGAAAATCTGCGATTTCTTCGTTGATACTCACGCCTTCATTAGTGGGTCCCAGGAAGTTGTACAACAATCTGCGGCCCTTCATATTTCTGATCAATCACTGAAAAGACTGAAGAGGTACCTTGTCACAGCAAGGAAATAATTAAACTTGTAATGGCTGTGTTGTCGCCTATGTTTCTATGAACATAGCACGCTTGAACATTAATGGTGGGCGCAGTCAGCTGCGTAGGTCCCAAACTGTGCAATTAGCCAGGAGGGAAAAGATTGATGTACTTTTATTGCAAGAAACTCGTGCCACTGCAGACTGCATGGCTGATCGGCAGCAACAGCTGATTGGCACTTGGTTTTTTAGTAATACAGACTCTGTGAGTGCGGGTATTGCTTTTTTTGTCAGTTCACGTTTGTCTGCCCCCCCCCCCCCCATCTTTAAGGAAATCGTACCAGGCTATCTAGCCTCTGTAGAGCTTGAATACAATCAGCAACGATTTATGTTTGTTAACGTCTATGCTCCAAGCGATAGTACAGATAGAGGAACTTTTTTTAATCAGTCCTTTAATTTCCTGAGACACCTCTCTTCTGATACGTTGTTGTGCTTAGGGGGTGACTTTAACTGTACTTTAAACCCAACTTTAGATAGGAACAGTGCAGAGCCACATCCAGCTTCAAGTAGGCCTCTTTCCAGTATAATTTCGCGGCATGACCTCAACGATGTATGGCGGCAACAACACCCAAACCTGCAGCAATTTAACTGGTGTCGGGTTCTACTAAATCATCTTTCACTTGCTCGTCTTGATAAATTTTATATTCCTAACTTTGCTGTCAATCTTGTGACATATACGGCTATTGTCCCTTCAGGCTTCTCTGACCATTCTTTGGTAAAACTGTGCTTTTCTTTTCCTCGTTTCAAACGCCGCACCCTGTATTGGTCCTTTAACACCTCACTTCTGAGCGATCCTTTCTTTAAGTCATCCTTTGTGGTTTTTTGGGACAAGGTTGTGTATTTCCAACATCGTTTCCTAAATCTCTGTCAGTGGTGGGACTATGCTAAAGCACAGATCCGTGTTTTCTGTCAGCAATACAAAACCAATTGCTCTCAAAGTAAACAATTATGTATTGATGCATTGAAACAAGAAATTCTACGATTGCAGGAAGGTGCTGAGGTCCTCAGTGATGAAAGACGGTGTCAACTCCTCTTTGAAAAACAAACTCTGCTTAAGGAATTAATTCAAGAAAATGGTATTGGTGCCTTAGTCAGGCTGAGAGTGAATGGTTTACTGTCGTCAGACACATGTTGTAAAGATTTCTTTAAGTTTGAGAAGACGACCAAGGCGAGCCAGCAAATGCTTAGTCTTCGGGCCAGTGATGGGCATATTCTTAGTGATAATACTGAGATTGTTCATTTTGTTCGGTCTTGTTTTGAGAATGTGTTTTCCTTTAAGCCTAATGATGTGCCTGCAATGCAGAATATTACGACTAATTTACCGCAGATAGATGAGCATCAACGGCATGTCTTGGATGAGAACATTACTCTCGGTGAACTTAAAACTGCGCTAGATGACCTTGCTGATCATAAGGCTCCTGGCTTTGATGGGCTACCAGCTGAATTTTATAAAACCTTTTGGGACATGCTTGGTCCTGCTTTGCACTCAGTGTTTTTATACAGTTTGCGTGAGGGATTGTTACCCCTTAGTTGTCGGTGTGCAGTTGTTTGCCTTATCCCTAAGAAAAACGACCTGCAATTGATACAGAACTGACGTCCAATCTCTCTTCTCTGCACAGATTACAAGATTTTTGCCAAAACGCTAGCTAACCATGTAAAGACTGTTCTAAGCACAGTTATACATCAGGATCAATCGTACTGTGTTATGCACAGATCTATGCACGATAACATTTTTTTGGTACGAGACCTGTGGGATGTGTGTGCATTTCAACAACAACATACCGGTCTTTTTTTATTGACCAAGAAAAGGCTTTTGACTCTGTTAATCATGAGTATTTGTTTCACATTTTAAAGCAATTTGGTTTTGGGGCATCCTTTATTTCATATGTATCCTTATTGTATAATCACATTTTTAGCTTGATCAAAATCAATAATGGTCTCTGTTCACCTTTGCGGATTGGGAGGGGAATTCGGCAAGGCTGTCCCTTATCTGGAATCTTGTACTCTCTTTGCATTGAGCCCCTTTTGATTCGTTTACGATCTTCTCTTCTGAGATTTTCAGCGACTCCATCAGAAAATCCCGTTATCATTTCGGCCTATGCTGATGATGTATGTGTTGCTGTTCGCAGCAGTAATGACATTGCTCTGCTATTTGAGTGCCTACGGGTATACTCTCAAGCATGTACAACGCAAATTAATTGGTCGAAATGCAAAGCAGTTTGGGTCGGCGGTACGCCACCTTCTGCCCTTCCAATTCTCCCTATGAATTTGACATGGGAAAAAGAAGGTGTGAAATACCTCGGTGTTTACCTTGGAACCCCAGGCTTTGTCAAAAGGAATTGGGATGGTTTGCTCCACCAAATCAGCAACAAATTAAACAGATGGAGAGGAATTTTGTCGACCTTGTCTTTCCGAGGTCGTGCCCTGGTCATTAACAACCTGGTGGCCCCTCTCTTATGGCATAAAATGATTGCCTTGCAGCCACCTGCAACGTTGGTGTCGTCAATCCAAAAATGTTTACTTGACTTCTTTTGGGATGGCAAACACTGGCTAAAGCCAGAGACTATTTGCCTTCCACTGGCAGAAGGAGGTCATGGGCTTGTGGACATTCTTTGTCGGGTGATGGCCTTCCGAGTCTCTACAGCTCGTCGTTTTATATTTCTGGAGGCCTTGCCCTGGAAATCGACTGCAAACTGTATATTAAAACAAGCCGGCATGCTTGGGTACAATTGTGAACTCTTCTTCATGGAGCTGCAACATGTCGATGCTTCGCTGCTCCCTGACTTTTACCAAGATGTCTTGAACGTCTGGCGGTCCATTTCAGTAACTCGCCAAATGGGGACATACAACAGTGAAAGGTTCCTCCGGGAACCCCTTTTCTACAATGCCCTCTTTCCTGCTATTCCTCGCTCACGTGCTTTTGTGCAACGTTTTGTGAGTGCTGGCGTGAAAATGACTCGGGACCTTCGTGACTGTAACAGGAACAGTTGGTTCTCCGCAGGACATCTTCAAGTAAGAACTGGCATCAGATCTTTGAGGAGCGTAGCCAAGGTCCTACAGGAAATCCTGTGTGTTTTTAGGCACCTGGGCCTGAGCTCAACCGCCAACATTGGTGACCACCATACACCACCACAGATCTGTGCTAGCTCTAGCCTGCCGGCTGATAGCGCCACAACATCTATCTTGCTATCCTCATCGCCACTTTCCAGCAAGGATAAAAAGAGACTATCGTTTGTGTATCTCAGTTCGGTTTCCCTCGTTACAGCCAGTTTCTTTTGGGGCTCGATGGAAAGAGAAACTGCCTTCTGGGTCTCCCTCCCATCCGCAATGGTCTGCAATGTATGTTTCACCGATTGCTAAAAGGACTGGTGATATTGCTTGGAGACTCACCCATATGGTGTTGCCCTCCAATGTTTTATTACATCGTTTTAATGAGGATAACTCAGTGGAATGCCCTTGTTGTATGATTTCTGAAGACCTTTTCCATGCCTATGTAGATTGTGCAAGACTCTCTCCCTTTGTTTTTTTTATCAACTTTTTTTAATCGTATGAACTTTTCCCTTTCTACACGTGTTTTTATCTTTGGAACACCACTTGGTTATAAAAAACGCTCTGAGACTGCTCTTGTTAATTTCTTAATTTCTATTGGAAAATTAGCAATCTATAAGACAAGAAAAGCAAAGCTCCTGGCAAATGCTGATATTTTATGTGATGTGGTAATTGTTTTCAAGGCTCTGGTCATGGCAAGGTTGCGTTTGGAATTTCATTTTTTCCAAATGAAAGATGATCTGCAAACCTTTTCGGAAAAATGGTGTATAAAGGGTGGGGTTTGCAAACTTGACAATGGTGTGTTAAACTTTCTATTTTAGTGTTTTGGTGATTTTTATTCATGACTTGTGTGGTTTTCTTACTTTCATAATAAAAGAGTTACAAAAGTTTCTCTTTCTCTTTCTCTTTCTCTTTCTCTTCTCTTTCTCTTTCTCTTTCTCTTTCTCCTCTTCTCTTTCTCTTTCTCTTTCTCTTTCTCTTTCTCTTTCTCTTTCTCCTCTTCTCTTTCTCTTTCTCTTTCTCTCTCTTTCTCTTTCTCTTTCTCTTTCTCTTTCTCTTTCTCTCTCTCTTTCTCCTCTTCTCTTGCTGTTCTACTCTTTTGTCCCTTTCCGCGTCGTATCTCACCCTTTCCTCCCCCCTGTTCGTTTATCTTCACATCCTTACTCTGCATTTGTGCCCCAACCCCACCCCTTGATCAGACCCAACACTTTGGGGCTTCGGTCTCCCCACCTCCCCCACCCCCTTCTGCCTCCCTGTTCCCTCCTCGGTTTCTTTTTCCTTATCTCGTTTTCATTTCTATTCACTCCTTCCTGTCCTTTGTTTCCTTTCCTTTTCTGAGAGAGAGAAAGAGAGCCCGCAGCTGTTTGTGGATAACTTTTGCATTAATCGGCGGCCCATCCCGTCCTCCGGCTGATCGGTTTTTTTCCACCAGCTGTGTTTGTTTTCGCCTTTGAAAATCGGTCTCGGCTCGTAATTAATTAATCACTGTTCGAGAGCGATATTCACCCTCCTCCATCCCTTCCTCGTCCCCCCCCCCCCCCCCTGTTGTCGTCCCTTCCCCCCCCCTGTCCTCGTCCCTTTACCCCCCCCTCGTCCCTTGTCCCTTCTCCCTCATCCCTTATCCCTTCTCCCCCCCCCCTCGTCCCTTGTCCCTTTACCCCCCCCCCACCCTCGTCCCTTGTCCCTTTACCCCCCCCCCACCCTCGTCCCTTGTCCCTTTACCCCCCCCCCCACCCTCGTGTCTTGTCCCTTTACCCCCCCCCCCCTCGTCCCTTTACCCCCCCCCTCGTCCCTTGTCCCTTTACCCCCCCCCCCTCGTCCCTTGTCCCTTCCCCCCTCCCCCCCCCTCATCCCTTGTCCCTTCTCCCCCCCACCCCCCACCCTCGGCTCTTGTAAATTATGACTTCGTTTTCGCGTTACGCGGCATATGAAGCGTTAACAATTAGACATGGCGTCGTTTGTGTCCCGCCGAACGATGTCAGTGTCGAGGACCTCGTTATTGCTGTCGGCAACATAATCGGTATTGATAAAGTTCGTGCAGCCTCGCGAATGAACAAACGTGTCGTTATTTTCGTATCTGAGGCTGAACTGGTTCACGAGATTGTATCTATGGGATTATCGACAGATGACGGACATTTCGTACTCGTGTCCCCTCTCGACACCCCGGCCGTTAAGGGCATCATCTCGAACTGTCCTCCATTCCTGAAGAATGAGAGACTGGTCTCCGAACTATCTCGTTATGGTACTGTGGTTTCGCATGTCACTATGTTACCTTTACGTTGCCAGGACGACCGGGCTAAACATGTGATGTCTTTCAGGAGACAAGCTTATCTTGTATTTCCTCCTTCTAACGTCGAAAGAATGCTGAACATTGTTTTAAAATTCAAAATTGATAATCATGATTACCAATTATATGTAACCACTGACACCTTGAAATGTTTTGAATGTGGTAAATTCGGACACCTGAAACGCTCTTGCCCAAAAGCAGCTTCGTCGAATGATGGGACAAACCATGTAAACAACAAGGATTCTTCTTCTTCATCTTCTGCTTCGGCTGTGAAGGGAACATCTTCCATGTCCGGCAATGACGCTCAGCCTTCCCATCCCGATAATCCAAACATCACAACGAACGTCGGGGATGGTTTCACCATTGTTCCGTCAAGGAAGAGAAAGACCTTTCCCGAGGGTCATTTAACTCAGAAAAAGGTAGCATTTAACAATAAGCAACCTGTCGGTAACAACCCCCAGTCGTGACCGATGCCACTCTACAAGGCTTACCTGGGACAAACCCTGTACCTACAGCCAACAAGTTCGGCCCCCTTTCATGTGAGGACATAGACGTTCCACCTGCAGGGACTGTTTTACCTGTTAACAAATCAAATGTAATTGTCTCACCTGTTATGGACTCGGCTATTGGAAAGTGCTCTGATGATTTTGCTGAGACCACTGGTGATGAACCTGCTGAGACCATTGGTGATGAACCTGCCGAGACCACTGGTGATGAACTTGCCGAGACCACTGGTGATGAACCTGCTGAGATCACTGGTGATGAACCTGCTGAGATCACTGGTGATGAACCTGCTGAGATCACTGGTGATGAACCTGCTGGGACCACTGGTGATGAACCTGCTGAGACCACTGGTGATGAACCTGCCGAGACCACTGGTGATGAACCTGCCGAGATCACTGGTGATGAACCTGCTGAGATCACTGGTGATGAACCTGCTGGGACCACTGGTGATGAACCTGCTGAGACCACTGGTGATGAACCTGCTGTCACTTTGGAAAATGTTAATCTGAAACATGATGATGCTGAATTCCTGTCAGCAGAAAATAGCGAAACTGTCTCAGTTACTGCTCTCAGTTCATCACCTGGTGAAGCTGGAATCGCAGGAATCAATGTTTTGCAAGAGACTCCTATTATGCTAGATACCGCCACACCATCAGAGGTTGTTGCAGTTGGGGGAAGCAACATCGCTGCATCTGCTGATGCTGTTTCTGTTTCACCAAATCCACAGATTATTGCTGTTATTCCACAAAGCAATGTTCCCACGGTGGGAGAGCACACAGATGTTACAACTAGTGCAGATCCGTGTGCCAATATTGATGACAGTATTGACATGCAGGACTATACAAGCTTGAGTGATTCGGAAATTAAAACTGACTCTGACGAATCTGACCCGGAGGAAGCAAACAGCTAGGTGGAAGCAATGGAGAAGCTTACCAGTCTAGGTCCTACTTCCCCTGAACAAATAAGACTCTTCTTGCAAAATACGTACAGAAAACGCAGTGTAAACCTAACAGAATACTTTCCAGATTTACCGTCCTTCCTTGAGTGTGCTCAGGCTATTGTACGTAGGCCTGACTCATTCAACTTTCGTCAGACACATTGTCACCGTTTAAGAAAATTGATCGCCAAGGCGAAAAAGACTCCAAGTTAACTCATGGTGAGTTTCAAGATTGGAACAGTAAATGTCAATGGTGGTGGAAGTTCACTCCGCCAGATCCAGACCAAGCAGCTGATATACGCTAACGGTCTCGACATAGCTTTGTTGCAGGAGACCCATGCCGTCAGATCTGTTCAGGCCCAGTGGCGACTCATTAATGGATAAGGAGTGTTTCTTTATAGTAAGGGCATTTTATGAGATATTTCACAAATCTGTTAACTAAATTGTTACCAAAAAATTTCTTCACCAATATGTTTGTAAAGGTGTGTAATAACATGTGTTAAAATGTTGAAGTTCAACTCCCGTGGGAAACCCAGAAAAAAAGCTGTTGAATTCGGGTACCGAAAAATTATTTTAGAGAATTTTTTTTTTTTTAATCGGCCCTAAAGTAACTTATGAGGGGTCAAATAAGGGTTTTTCATGATTCTGAGTTGATTGTTAACATTTATATTTTCACTTTTACATTTACACACAAAGTAGCTTTTATTTCACATACATATATAATACTCAAGAGTTATTTCTCATTCACAATGTCAGAAGTTTCAACAGTCATTGTCTATGTCTTCTTCAGACTCAACAACATCATGACTGCAGTTTCTGCATGTAATGCCATTACAGCCTCCACAGGCCGAGATGCACGTGACCCCATTCTTCTTGCAGCTGCATCGCGGGTTGCTGCAATCTCCATGACAATTACAGCTCGTGAACAGCAATAGCTCCTCAGGAGCCGTGGGGTCCAGTGTTGGAACTGGCTCATACCCATGCACACCTATTGTCCATCCATAGTCACTGGGGTTCAGAGACATGCTCTGTAGAAGGATCCAGTCCCGGGTCTGCAGGTAGGCATGGAGTGAATGTTGTGCAGCTGCACCCTCTGTTGGAGGTAGAGTCTCTGGTTTGATCACTCCTGCCGCTGCCTTCCTTGAGAACATGTTGTACCGAATTTCACCCAATGTAGTATCTCGTCCATGGTAAATGTTCTTGAAAATCACAGTACCAGCCTGAATCACTGTTTCCTTGGTGGCTTCTGTGTCAAGGAAGATGTCGATGTACTCAGCCGCGTCCCCTTCGCAAAACCTAAAAAAAAGCACCAGGTCTATGTCAAGTAAAGTATAATGTAAAACAGAAATAAAATAATTATTATTTTTAACATTTATACTATGATGACAATGATTATAATTATTATTATTATTAGTATTAGTATTATTTGCCGATGTAATAGTAGTATTATCATTATTACCTGGCAAATAGAGTTGTTTTCCCATGACCAGCGATTGCAGAAACCGTATCACACCCCGTGAAGGCGTGACAGAAGAGCAGGTAGCTCTTCTGTGTTTCGGAGAGAGATTCTTTGATCTTTCGGACGTCATAAGAGCCGTTTGATGTGGTTAAGAAGAGTGGATGGTGGCTGTCTGAGCTATGGTGCACCAGCATTACCAGCACGTCTGCATCTTCTGCCCGCACCTGAAAATATAACAACATGTACAAAGCATAATGAACCGTTCAAGAACAGATTTAACTTTTCAACAGTGTGAATTATCTTATTTTTAAATTACCCCATCTCCCCCCGGGCTCCATCCAATAGTTATACTAACTGAAGACACAAATGGTACTGACCTCAACAGAGCCATCTGAAGCAGCAGCCAATGCCTCTCTCACAATTGAAGTGTCAGCATCATTGTCACACTGCTCCACAGTGATGTGATGTTTTCGGAAGGTTGAAGAGAGAAGGTGGATGAGCTCACTCTTGTTATGAGTGTTGTCCAGAAACTTTGCTCTTGGGGTCCAGTTGGACATATCCGGTCGAATCTGGAGATTACAGCAGGAATTCTTGGTACGCCGGATGTGGTCGTGATCTTTTGGTGATCTGCTGTAGCCATCAAAGACGGCTCAGATACTGCACGTAGCTCAGGTAACTGTTGGTGATCTCCTGCCAGGTCTGACGTTGTTCCCACTTCACCATGTAGACAAGCCATCCGCCATCAATTACGAGGGTGCAGCAGGGTTGGTTAGTCAAGTCAAGTGGACCAGTTAACGCCTTCAGGCTTGTATTTGAAAAGTCTGCCTTGTTTGCCTTGTTCATCTTCTGATCTTTGTTGCTGAACAGGGACAATGGGAAGGGAGTCAGCTCATACTGTAAGCTTGTCTCAACTGTCATATCCCGCTGGGCGAAAATGATCAGTCGGTTGAACAACTTTAGTGAGTCAAGGTGAATCTTTTTCTCGTTGACCAAGGGAAATTTTCTTAGTGATGACAGGGCTTTTATCTTTGACTTGACATCCATGGTCGACGTCACTGACTGTCCATCCAGCTTGATCTGCATCTCCATCCCAACTTCAGCTGCTCTCTCAGCATTGACTGCGTCATCTCCAGTGCTTGTGAATCCTGTTGAGAAAGACACGAGCAACTCCTTGTCTCTATCGTTGTCGAATGGCTTGATCTCCTCAAACCATTTTAGGACAAGTTCAACTGCCTCTGCATCTCGCTTCATCTGTGTCTTGGCAAGGTCTCTGTGGACTGGAACATGTTTACTGACGTCCTCCTCCATCCGCCAGTTGACATCAGACAGGTGACTGAGGGTGAGCACCCAGCATTTGTGGCCAGAAAAACTGTTTCTCATTCTTCCTCTGCTCAGTCCACCTTGTGACTTGGCTGCCTTCATTAATGTCTGCTCAATGCAAATGTCACACCATGTGCCGGACCACTCATGACTTGAGTAACGGACAACGTGGTTCCCGTGGGCAGTGAGACGTTCTAAGGTGTCTTTGTAAGCAGGCAAAGTTTCTAGTTCCTTCATGAGTTGACAGTACAGCCATGCGCCCTTGGCATACTGATGATGGCCTGCAGCGGCAAAGATGTGAAGCATCTTGGTAACAATGCAGGACAGATGCCCATTGTGGTCTGCAAGTCACTCGGTTCTGATAAAGACCTTGATCACATCTACCATGTGGTGGTACTCCACCCAGAGTGCAGGTGTTCTTCCTCCTTTTACGAGTCGTTTGAAGGTTTCTTCAAACCTTTGCTCAAACACTGGCACTACTGGGTCTGAGTGTCTGGCTCCCATCTTCCCATCAGCCACCTTCTCCATGAAGGTCTTCATGTCACCACACTCCTCCTCAGTGAAGGCAAGTTTCATGATGTGTTGATAGATGGCTGCATCGATGAGGAGGTGAACACGGATTGCCTTGTCAAAACATCCTCCATCCATGATGTGGTTGGCTGTCGTACTTCCAGGATAGATCAACTGGATCACATTTAGTAGTCCAGAATCTTCCATGATGTTACCCATTGATCCAAGATAAGACTTCAGCGAGTGCTGGATTATTTTTGTAGAGCTGGGCTGGTTGGTTGCAAAGAATGCATACATCCTTATACAGGAGGTCAACTGACTGTGATCTTCTAGAACTGCAGCCAGTTGATGAACTGAACTCACAAGTAGTGCGTCTTCTCTTCAACTTTGATGACTCTTTCTCTGCCTTTGATGCTTGAGCTGACTTCTTGGTGGTTGCAACAAAGTTGTTGTACAGATCATTTTTACACTTCTGGTGGTACCTCAGTTTTCCTTCCTTTTGAGCCTCCTTCATACGTTCCACAACAGTAACATTTTCGACAGTTTCTGCTTGTTTCAATAAAGTTGAGTATCCCTTTGGAGTTGCCTGTATGAGCCTTTCAGCTGGTGTATCCGAGCGTGCACAGATGAAGCAATTGAGCACAGGTGGAGTAACGTCTTCATCCATATTGCTAGACTCCATGTCCTGCAAAGTAGAAAATGAGATATATTTAGAAATTATTTTTCCACAAAGGAGTGTCTGTGGTGAAATATAAATGTTAACAATCAACTCAGAATCATGAAAAACCCTTATTTGACCCCTCATAAGTTACTTAAGGGCCGATTAAAAAAAAATTAAAATTCTCGAAAATAATTTTTCGGTACCCGAATTCAACAGCTTTTTTTCTGGGTTTCCCACGGGAGTTGACCTTCAACATTTTAACACATGTTATTACACACCTTTACAAACATATTGGTGAAGAAATTTTTTGGTAACAATTTAGTTAACAGATTTTCATATGTTTCCCTTACTATTAGTAACAGCTCCTTGTCTAAGGCAGGAATCATGTTTGTCTTAGGGAAACATTTCCAACCATCCTCGCTTCAATTTGTGAATATCATTGATGGCCATCTTGTCTCCTTGACCTTCTATCTCAATCAGGTCAAGTTTACAATCCTTAATGTGTACGCTCCAAGCAAAAATGGTGAGCGGATCTCCTTCTTCGCTGAACTGAGAAAGTTCCTCCAAACACTGGATCTGCAGACTTGTCTAATTAATTATTGGTGGCGACTTTAACTGTACTGTTAATGCCTCATGCGACCGAAACGGGCCGGAACCTCAACCACGTACCGCAAAACTTTTTGCGAATAACTTTGCAAAATATAATCTCCATGATGTCTGGCGCTTGCAGCACCCTTCTGAACAATCCTATACATGGTGTTGTTGCTCCAACAACCACATCTCACTTGCGAGGCTTGATCGCATTTATGTAAATTCTCACCTGTTACATGGAGTTTGCAAATCTGGTATCGTGCCTTCCGGTTTCTCCGATCACTCCCTAGCTCGAGCATTCGTTCAACTCTCTAAACCGTGTCCAGGGAGTTCTCACTGGAAATTCAACAATAGTTTAATAGAAGACTTCAATTTTATTCAGGCGTTTGAATCTTTCTGGACAGATCTCTTGGAACGGAAGTTAAGCTGTTCTGTTAACCCACTGGTGTGGTGGGATTTAGTAAAAACCCAAATCAAAGGTTTCTGCCAACAATACCAGAGCTTCTCAAAAAGGGCTGATTATGAAGCGAGGAAATTATTGCAATCGGAGATTTTACATCTTCAGAGAATCACAGGACAAAATAATAATGTGCAAAGAGCCTTAACCGAAAAACAGTCCCTATTGAAAGAAATAACTGAGAGGAATGCACGTGGTGCCTTAGTTCGGATGAGGGTGCAGCACCTTAACGAGACAGACATACCAACTAAGTATTGTTTTTCTTTAGAGAAATGCCTTCCGAACAAACAGCTCTCTCAACTGCGTTTGGCAGACTCATCCATCACTTTCAACCAATCAGTTATCAAACTTTTCACAAAGGAATATTTCTCTAAAATATATTCGATGGAGCAAATAAATCCTGTCAGTGTCGCTTCTATCTCCATAGGCCTGCCAGTGTTGTGTGAGGGTGGACGTTCCCACCTGGAGGGGCCCATTACCTTAGACGAACTTGGCGCCGCTCTGCACAGCCTTGCTGTTGGGAAAGCGCCTGGATTGGACGGACTTACAACTGAATTTTATAAGAAATTCTGGCATCTATTGGGTCCCGAACTCCTCAACACCTTGAACGCAAGCTGCCAGCTTGGGGAGCTCCCTCAGAGTTGCCGACAGGCTATTCTCACCCTCATTCCAAAGAAAGAAGACCTGCTCTATATTCAAAATTGGCGCCCAATCTCTTTGTTATGCACAGACTATAAGTTATTTTTGAAAGCCCTGGCATTGCGACTTACTCCCCATCTCTCCTCATTGTTGAAAGAAGACCAATGCTATTGTGTACCCAAACGCTCCATCTATGACAACATCTCCCTCGTAAGAGACATGATTGAACTGTGCAAAGAAAACCCTACAGATTTGGGACTTCTTCTCCTTGATCAGGAGAAGGCCTTTGACCAAGTCGATCATCGGTACCTCTTCAAAGTGCTTGAACGGTTTGGACTTGGTCCAACCTTCATTTCTTACATTAAGATGCTGTACAACAATATTTCTAGTGTGCTTAAGATAAACAATGAACTTGTTACACCCTTGCCTGTTAACAGGGGAATTCGACAAGTTTGCCCCCTCTCTGGCTTGCTCTATGCTCTCTCCATTGAACCCTTACTGGTTTATTTGCGTGCTAGATTAACTGGGGTTGGGTTTTCTCATCTTGAACGGCCCATTAAGGTGCTGGCATATGCCGATGATGTGTGTGTCTTTGTGCAGAACCTCAATGACATTAACGTTGTCCGTTATTGTCTATCCATGTTTGAAAAGGCTTCTTCAGCCAAAGTGAATTGGGGCAAAACGAGCGCCTTTTGGCTTGGTCCGTCATGTCACTTCGCACCAAGACTTCCTGCTCCTCTTGCATGGGCCACTGATGGCATGAAATACCTTGGAGTGTTCTTAGGTAATGATGCCACAGTAGCAAAGAATTGGGCTGGTCTGTCTGATTTTGTTGAAGAAAAACTGCAAAAATGGAGAAATCTGATCACACAACTGTCCTATCGTGGAAGGGTCTTGGTGATCAACAGTTTGGTAGCCTCTACCCTATGGCACAGGTTCTTTGTGCTGCACCCTCCGGTAGTGTTGCTTCAACAGCTCCAGAAGTGCTTTGTGTCTTTCTTCTGGGATGGAAAGCACTGGTTGCGACCTGAGGTCCTCAGTTTGCCACTGACCGATGGAGGCCAAGGCCTGGTTGAAATAAAGAGCCAGTTAATGGCCTTTCGACTTTCAGTTGCTCTACGCATCCTGTACATGCACCCCTCTCCACCTTGGGTTAACGTTGCTCGTCGCCTTTTGCAGCAGGCGGGGAGACTAGGCTATGACCACGCTTTATTCTTGATGGATCTTTCGCATCTTGATATGTCTCCCCTCTCTAGGTTTTATCAGAGTGTACTAAACGCATGGTGAGCCCTAACGACAACAAGAGCCACGCTTTCGTACACAAGGCAAATGTTCCTGATGGAGCCCTTGTTTTACAATTCAATTTTCCACGATATGCCTGCTGATAGGTGTCTCGTTCAATGCTTTGTCGCGAAGAACATAAAATCGGTCACTGATCTTTTAAACCCAAATGGCAGTTGGATTGGAGCTGATGCACTGGCAAGGCTGGTTGGCGTGCGATCCTCCAGAGTTGTGGCACGCATGTTATGCTGTGTGCTTCATACCTATGCACAGCTTGCACCTGATTGGGAGCAAGTCCAAGCAGACAATGAACAAGGTGCTTCTCCTGCTACCTTTCCTGAACTTATTTGCAAGTTTTCCCTTGCCAACTCTCCTCCTTGTACCCCTTTTAGCATCGGATTCAATGGTTTTCCTAAACAAAAAGACCTCTATTTTGGGTTGCGTAAGCTTTCTTTTACAAGGGCAAATAACACAGCTGAGGGTTCAATGGAGAGACCTCTTACCTTGTTCCCCCCCATATTTTCCTAATTGGAAAGGATTCTATCATCCTCCTGTGCCGCCACGACATGGCGACCTCCAATGGAGACTTGCACACTGGATCCTCCCTTCTAACCACTTGCTGCACCGCTTCTCAAGTCTCCTGGCAGATGAATGTCCTTTTTGTAAAAGGCCTGAAAACCTCTTTCATATTTACGTTGAATGTCAATGGTTGGCTCCTTTATTTATTTTTCTTAAGAATTGTTTTGGCAGGATTGGTTTGGTTTTCAACACTTGTGTTTTCATTTATGGCTTCGACATCTCACACAATAATTTGAATTATGTGTTAGGTAATTTGGTTGGTAATTCCTGCTTGCACAAGCAAAAATGGCAGTGTATAAATCAAGAAAAATAAAAGTTGATGATCTTGGAGCTAATGAGGAAAATGCCTTGTTCTTGTTTAAAAATCCTGTGACGAGCCGTGTAAAGTTGGACTTTGCTTTTTTTTCCATAACAGGAAGGCTGCCACAGTTTGAGGCCAAATGGTGTGTGAAAGAAGTCATTTGTAAAATTCTGGAGAAACGTTTATTGTTTTGTGAAATGTTTTGTACATAATTTTACTGTATTAATTTTTTTTGGTCTGTTTTTCTCCTTGAAATGAGAATGTGACCCCTATTTGGGGGTTTTCTTATTTCTATTTTTATAATAAAAAGATACAAAAGTCTCTCTCTCTCTCCCCCACTCTCTTCCTCTCTCTCACTCTATCTCTCTCTCACTCTATCTCTCTCTCTATCTCTCTCTCACTCTCTCCCTCACTTCCTCACTCTCTCCCTCACTCTCACCTCTTTTCGTTTGTTAGTTGTCGGTTGGTTTGTTCCTTTTCTTCCTCTTCTTGCTGTGTTTCATTCAGCCTTTGTGCAGCTTATTCACCCCCATGTATCCTTCTCCCACCCCCCCCCCCCCTCCCCTTGATGTCACTTCTATTCTGCCGGTGTTTTCCCGTTTCCATTTTGTTCCCTTCCATTCTGCTCTAGCTCTTCCACGGGCCGAGCTGAAACGTGAATTCAAAAAAGGAAAACTGGGCACTACATCAGCGGCACACTGCGAGCTCCAGAAATGAATTGGTGCCCACCAGATAGTCAAATTTGTAATGGACTCCCGTCCAATATTCATATGCTAATGAATGACAAACTTGTACATAGAGAATGTTCAAGGAACAGTCCAAGGATCAGGGACAAGCCTGTACCTGTGCAGAGCATACTTCTATTTTTCTCTATTTATGTCAGGTTAATCACCTTGTTCTGCACTATTTATTTTATTAGTAAACGAAAGTTTTTGTACAAGTAAACTTAAAAAAAAAATTACTAGTAAAGGCATAGCACAAGTTAAGCTCTGCGAGTTATAAAGTTATGCGACATATTTATAGTGTTACATATTTATGTGAATGTATGTGAATTACCATTCAGGTCTTTGCTTATCCGTGTGTAGTATATTAAGTTGTTGTGTAGTTGTTGTGGTTGGAGGGTCAGGAGCCCTTCTGAACCAGTGGCCGGAAACGGAAGTGACCGGGAACGGAAGAAAAAAAGACACGAGGAAGAAAAGGGACGATTATTATTCTTCCTCGCCCCGCTCCGACAAAAGGTGGGATCGACCTTGCGCTGCGTGGAAAAGCGGCGTTCCGATCCGAAGCCTGTCTGGCGAGAGGAATTACCGGGACGATACCTGCCCGGTGGAGACGGCAAGTTGACGTGGGGCCGTGCATCGACCCCGCGCCTGGCCTCGTTCGCGGCACCGTCCAAACAGACGCGTGCGGGTCGCCCGTTGGGGCCTAGCGCGCCTTGCAAGCGGCGTGGGGTTTGGCTTGCTTTACCGTATTCGCTTCGCGTGGCCACGAGGGGCTGCAGCCACGGTGCCTGGTACGATACCTGCCCGGTGGAAACACGTCCACCCGGGGTTCGTTCTACCGCCCGAGTGCGGTGACGGCGACCATCATCTTGGTCAGGAGGGGCCCAGAGACATTGTGCGGGACCGAGACCGAAAGGGTGTCGTGAGTACTCACCGGGACACACGTATATAAGATGGCCATCTTACTCATAGGAAAGTGCTTGTGAATTGGGAATTGTTGATGGTTGTATATGGTTGATTGCTCGGGGAAAATCTCCGTGGTTGTGTCATTGCAATTGTATGGTCATTCCCATTGAAATATATCCTTGAACGTCAGTTGTCTCTGGGGTGAAATTCATATGGATTGCGTGGCGAAAGCGCATATTTAATACAGCTTTCTGGCGAAGTTCCTCTCACGGTCCGGGGGTCACCGAGACCAGGTATTCACCGAGGGGACCACGTAACAGAATTGGGGGCTCGTCCAAATTACGATTTGCGGTTTCGCAATTGGGTCTACGTCCGGGATTTAAAATTGTATAAAATAATAAAATAATAATTTTTTTATTAATTAAAATTTATTAATTAATTATTAATTGGTAAAAATTTTTTTTGAGAAATTGGGGTAAAGTCTTGGGTGAAGGTTAACAGGTGTTAACGATAGGCACCATGGCGTTTGTGGCACAGAACTTTGGGGTAACCCCGAGTGAGGCACAGTTCCGAGCGTTGCTAAAGTCGGACCTCTTGAAATTGGCCAAACATTTTAACTTGGAGGTCCGAACTAATTTGAGGAAGGCAGAGTTGCAGGCCACGGTGATACAATCTATGGTGGGATTAGGAACATGGGACGAGTTAGCCTGGGAGTGGCTACCCGAAGAACCAGAAGACGTTGAGCTCCGGAAACTGGAGTTGCAATTACGGAGCCAGGAACGGATCAAAGAAGAAGAAAGGAAAGCAGAAGAGAGGAGAGAAGAGAAACAAGCAGAGGAAAGGAGAGTGGAACGAGAACTCCAGGAAAGGTTAAAAGAAGAAGAAAGGAAAGCAGAAAAGGAAAGAGCAGAAGAAGAAAGGAAAGCAGAAGCGAGGAGAGAAGAGAAACAAGCAGAGGAAAGGAGAGTGGAACGAGAACTCCAGGAAAGGTTAAAAGAAGAAGAAAGGAAAGCAGAAAAGGAAAGAGCAGAAGAAGAAAGGAAAGCGGAAGCGAGGAGAGAAGAGAAACAAGCAGAGGAAAGGAGAGTGGAACGAGAACTCCAGGAAAGGTTAGCAGAAGAAGAAAGGAAAGCAGAAGCGAGGAGAGAAGAGAAACAAGCAGAGGAAAGGAGAGTGGAACGAGAACTCCAGGAAAGGTTAGAAGGGAGAAAAGCAGAGGAGAGGAGAGCTGCAAGGGACCTCGAAGCAGAGGAGAGAAAAGCGGAAAGGGAATTAAAGGAACGTGACATGGAGCTTCAGCAAGAAATCAAATTCAAGGAGCTGGAGTTAATGAGAGAACGGGGAGAGGCACCACCCTTGCTGACGGGGTCGACACCTAACCAGAAAACCTGGGATGTGGGCAGACATGTGAGGCTGGTTCCACCGTTCAGTGAAAAGGAAGTCGCGAAATTTTTCCCACACTTTGAGAAAGTGGCTCGACAATTAAACTGGCCGGAGGAGGCCTGGACCATACTCGTGCAAAGTGTGCTGGTGGGGAAAGCTCAGGAAATTTATTCGGCGCTACCAATGGACCAATGTGCAGATTATGAGGTACTGAAGAAGCACATCCTCAAAGCCTATGAGTTGGTTCCGGAAGCTTACAGGCAAAAATTCAGGAATGCCAGGAAGAGGGAGAGTGAGACCCATGTGGAGTTTGCCAGAGTGAAAGAAAACATGTTTGATCGGTGGTGTGAGTCAAAAGGAGTCGGGAAAGACTTCGAAACATTGCGGGACTTGATCCTGGTGGAGGAATTCCAGCAGTGTGTCCACGAGGACATCAAAGTGTACCTGCAGGAAAAGAAGGTACCAAAGTTGTGGGACGCAGCCACCATGGCAGATGATTATGCCTTAACCCACCGAATAGGGGTCCACAAAACTAACTCCTCGCCTAGATCTCCGCAGGGGAGGTGGGGAACAGCAGGTGCGGAGAACGACAATACATGGCGGCGGCCTCGAGAGGATTATGGGGACAACGCGGATACCCCACCTGTTCGAAGTCAGAGGGCTGCGGGCCCAAGACAAACTTATTTTTCAGGGGGCCCGAGGCAGACCACGAGTTTTTCCTCCGGGCCTACTTGCGCGTTTTGCAAGAAACCTGAACACTTGATGTCCAGTTGTTACCTCATGAAAAGGGACAACCCAGAGCGGAGTCCGACTATTACAACTCCGAATGCGATGGCTAGCGTAAGAAATCGCCATCAAAAGGGTTACCAACCATTTATTTCAGAGGGGTTTGTGTCACTGGATGGAGCCTCGACTAACCGGAGACCGGTTAGGATATTGAGGGACACAGGGGCCCATCAATCTTTAATGCTTGAAGGCATTTTGCCATGGTCCGAGGAGACGGCAACGGGGGATAGTGTTCGTTTACAGGGGATCGGGGGCGGTGTTAGTGCTCCCCTTCATGTCATCCATTTGGAGTCCGATTTGGTGTCAGGACCGGTCACCGTCGGCTTACAAGCCACGCTTCCTGTAGAGGGTGTATCTGTGGTTATCGGGAATGATTTGGCCGGGGGTCAAGTTTATGGTAACCTGAGGGTTGGTAAAGAGCCCAGCAGGGAAAATAACACCACACCAGCTCGGGATGGCGACAAAAGTGCCAAGTTATTTGTAGGGGGACTGAACTTCAAAACAGAGGAAGAAGTTCTGACCTCTGTCTTCAACAGATATGGGCCGCTGGTGGAAGTGCGGTTGGTAAGAGACTGGGAAACGCAACAGTCAAGAGGGTTCGGCTTTGTCACGTTTGCCAGCACAAAAGATGCCAGAGAGGCAGAGAAGAATTGGAATGGCAAGGATTTGGAGGGTCGGACCATAACCGTAGGGAAGGCATTTCGTAGGCGTCGAGAGGTCTACAGGAGAGGACAACTGGGCGGTAGTTTTGGTGGTGGCCGCAATCAATATTATTATGGAGGCTCCCTGAGTTACAGCAGCTCCCGAAGGAAGGATTGTCAAAGTAGTGGCCGAGAAGGAGACCGCTATTCAGGGGACTACAGGGACAAGTGGTCCCACCATCATTATTAGGGAAGTTCTGAGAAGTTGAAGCACTGAATGCGGCGGAGCCGCCGAGCCAAGATTCCTACACGAATTAACCGTGAACGCCGTTCCTAAAGGCGTCCATGTAGTGAACTTTCATGCACGGACTAACCGTGAACTCCACGTTCCTCAAGGCGCCCATGTAGAGAACTTTCCTGCACGGACTAACCGTGAACTCCGCGTTCCTAAAGGCATCCATGTAGTGAATACTCGGCTTGGCCTCCCGGAAAAAGTGCTATCGAGTGGCTTAACTTTGGATCTTTGATTAACCCCTTAACCTTCCTTCACAAGAAACTGACGGTCAAAGTCAGAGGGTCATGAGATGGAGTTTGATTTGGCAGGGACAATGTCGTTGCTGGTGCTTAGTCCAGAGTGAGTAATCTGGAGGGGTTGTGGTGAAATTTTGGTTGCTTTATTTTTAAGTGATAACTGTGCCCGGGGGGAACTGATAATGTGGGGGGGTTGAGTTATCTGGTTTGTTTCTCCAAATTGGCCGGCAAAGAAAGTTTTCGCTGGGTTCAAACTTTCTTTCTTGAAGGGGGGGAGTGTTACATATTTATGTGAATGTATGTGAATTACCATTCAGGTCTTTGCTTATCCGTGTGTAGTATATTAAGTTGTTGTGTAGTTGTTGTGGTTGGAGGGTCAGGAGCCCTTCTGAACCAGTGGCCGGAAACGGAAGTGACCGGGAACGGAAGAAAAAAAGACACGAGGAAGAAAAGGGACGATTATTATTCTTCCTCGCCCCGCTCCGACAAAAGGTGGGATCGACCTTGCGCTGCGTGGAAAAGCGGCGTTCCGATCCGAAGCCTGTCTGGCGAGAGGAATTACCGGGACGATACCTGCCCGGTGGAGACGGCAAGTTGACGTGGGGCCATGCATCGACCCCGCGCCTGGCCTCGTTCGCGGCACCGTCCAAACAGACGCGTGCGGGTCGCCCGTTGGGGCCTAGCGCGCTTTGCAAGCGGCGTGGGGTTTGGCTTGCTTTACCGTATTCGCTTCGCGTGGCCACGAGGGGCTGCAGCCACGGTGCCTGGTACGATACCTGCCCGGTGGAAACACGTCCACCCGGGGTTCGTTCTACCGCCCGAGTGCGGTGACGGCGACCATCATCTTGGTCAGGAGGGGCCCAGAGACATTGTGCGGGACCGAGACCGAAAGGGTGTCGTGAGTACTCACCGGGACACACGTATATAAGATGGCCATCTTACTCATAGGAAAGTGCTTGTGAATTGGGAATTGTTGATGGTTGTATATGGTTGATTGCTCGGGGAAAATCTCCGTGGTTGTGTCATTGCAATTGTATGGTCATTCCCATTGAAATATATCCTTGAACGTCAGTTGTCTCTGGGGTGAAATTCATATGGATTGCGTGGCGAAAGCGCATATTTAATACAGCTTTCTGGCGAAGTTCCTCTCACGGTCCGGGGGTCACCGAGACCAGGTATTCACCGAGGGGACCACGTAACAATAGTGACAGAATATCCAAGTGTAAGCACAACCTTTGCGAACGCAACCTATTAGTCGTTGAGTCGTCAATCTCACATTTCAGGATTTGTAAACCTTCGTGATAACACCTTACTGCACCTGATAATTATCACCATGGCCTGATAAGGTGCTGCTGAATGGATGCTTCAAAAGGAAATTTGAATTTGAATAGTTTCGATACAGCAGGGCCCCTTTGCCATTAAAAAGGTCAACTACATCATGAACCATTGCTTTTGCTGCTCTGCAAAAACACTTTGACCTGATAAGAGTTGAATAGTGTGAGAAATGCATTGTGGGAGGGATGTACAAACAAAATCAAGACACATCAAAATGTGTCTTGGGGGGTGGGGGGGGGGGGGACTTCCACTTGCGGTTCCCTCGGCGAAGAAGCGTTCTTCGATCTCTCCACGTCATCAAAGTTAAAGTATTTTCCCATTCGTGTCTTTGTCAAATTTCCACTCGTTTTTTTATTGTGTATGTGTGGCTGTGTGTTTCCAGGTAATTCGTGCAAACTTGTGTGTAATTAATCGTTTTCTGTTCACACCGCGTGCATGGCCTGGTACCTTGAGGCTTCCCTCCCCCCCCCCCCCGGTGTTTTGTGAATTTAAGTTCTTTCCTTCGCTGTTTTGCTTTTTCTTTGATTTTCTCTTTGCCCCCTAACTTCCCCGAATGTCTTAGCCTTTGCCTAACGTTTTAAATACAAAAATAAATAAAAGAAAAATATATATACTATTTCCTTCTCTCCTTGCGGGCCCCACCCACATGTGCTGTTGTCTTGCCCTGCCCCCTTTATCTTCTTTTTCTTCCACCTCTCCAGCCGATACTCTCCTTTCCAATTCTAGTTTTCACCATAATCATTCAACCCTTTCTCCTTTCTCAGATCCACGCCCTCATTCTAGGGACTTTTCCCAGATTGTTTTTCCGGTTTTGTTTAAATATTATTTAAATATGTTTAAACTTTCCCCTGCAGTGTTTTATTCAGTGGATTATTACAACATGCTGTTTTTCTTCCTATTTAAAAGGCTTTTTTCAATTTCCTCATCAAATCATTCCACTTCAAAAAAAAACCTCAATCTCTTACAGTCCTTCCTCCCTACATTCTCTAAACTCACCTACATTCCACCCCTCCTCTATCGTTTTCAAACAGATCTCTGACTTGAAAATCACAATAAACCCAGTTTTTAATAAATGTTCGTTTTTCATGAATCCTT
Source organism: Myxine glutinosa (assembly GCF_964187855.1). Lineage (NCBI taxonomy): Eukaryota > Metazoa > Chordata > Myxini > Myxiniformes > Myxinidae > Myxine > Myxine glutinosa. Next base: position 135,507,476 of record NC_136271.1, on the reverse strand, counting down.
CACTTTCTAAACTCCCCCCTCACCCCTCCCCTCCAAAACTCCCCCCTCTCTCCTCCCCTTCGAAACTCCCTCCTCACCCCTCCCCTCTAAAACTCCCCCCTTACCCCTCCCTTTCAATTCTCCCTCCTCGCTCCTCCCTTCCAAAACTCCCCCATCACACCTACCCTCCTAAACACCCCTCACCCCTCCCCTCCAAAACTACCCCATACCACTCCCTTTCAATTCTCCCTCCTCACTCCTCCCCTCCTAAACTCCCCCATCACACCTCCCCTCCTAAACTCCCCCATCACAACTCCCCTCCTAAACTCCCCCTCACCCCTCCCCTCTAAAACTCCCCCCTTACCCCTCCCTTTAAATTCTCCCTCCTTGCTCCCTTTCAATTCTCCCCCCTCACTCCTCCCCTCCAAAACTCCCTCCTCACCGCTCCTTCAATTCTCACTTCTCCCATTCAAAACTCCCCCCTCACTCCTCCGCTTCAACCTTCCCCTCCTCCTCAAAGCTGCCTCCTCCCCACTACCTTTCCCTTCCATCACATACCTCCACCTCCTCCAACCTTCGACTTTGCTCTGCCCCTCCTCAAACAACACCTCACTGTCCATCATCCCATCACCATCAAAGCTTTTGTCCTCCTCATCCTTCCCTTTCTCCTAACTCTTCTGCAATCTCTGACACTATCAACAGCTCTACCTTCCTCCCCCTCTCACCCCTTATCTTACCCTCCCCCTCCCCTCCCCTGTCCTGTACCTGATGCTCCCCCTCCCTCTTCCTTAACGGTATGGACCTCAAACATCCGGGGCCTTCGCTCAAACCTGATTGATCTCTCCATACAGGCTGCTTCTGACAAACCAGACATGATCTGCTTATCAGAAACTTTTCTCCTTCAAGATGTCTCTGATTCCGTAATATGTCTTCCTGGTTGCTCCCTCCTCTGGTATGATAGACCCGAGCCTCGTCCTGGTGGTGGGGTTGTTATCTTTATTTAAAAAAACTCTCTTCCTTACTCACCTTGCACTGCCCTCTCTCCACCCCACACCCAGGAGTACCTCTGGTTACGGCTTCCCCTACGCTCCCAACCTTTTGTTCAGATGTGTGTTGTATCATCCTCCAAACAGTGATGACTCCATTTACTTCTCCCTGTCTAACAACATGGACCAACTTCTATCTACTCATCCCAACTCTCTCTTCCTCATATGTGGTGACTCCAACTGTCATCATGCCAGCTGGCTGGGTGTGGGTTCATCTCTCACCAGCCATGGCACCTCAGCAAAGGACTTCTGCGACTCACTGAGACTGACGCTATCTGTCAATTTCCCGACCCGGATCTCAGTCAATGGAGTATCTTTTCTTCCAGACTTGGTTATGACTAACTTCCCTGCAAATGTCTGCTGCTCTTCTTTTGCTCCAATCGGTTCTTCTGATCATGTGCTTGTTAAAGTGGACATCTCTCTGGCCATTCTCAGAGAGCATCATCAGCACCAACGAGTCTGACATTTCACTCAGGCTGACTGGCACGGTCTTCAAGCAGCCATCAATCATCTGGACTGGTCTCCCATCTCTCCTGCCATTGACATCAACTCTTCCTGGGAATTCTTCCAAAGTAAACTGCTCTCTCTCATGCACAGATTTATCCCATCTCGTCTTCAGTTGTCATACCCTTCCTCCCGTCCATAGTACGCTGTAGCTTGTGGTGAGGCAGTTGCCATGAAACAACTTGCCTTCACTTCATGGAAGGCTAATCCAACTGAAGGCAATCTCAGTTCCTTTCACAAAGCTTGGAACAAGTGTGTGTGTGGCTACCCACAGGAGAGCCAGGAAACAATATCTCTCGCCTCTTCAAACAAGTGGTAAGTTTCTTTGCGGTTTCCCCGGAGTTTCTGCCACAGTGCGGGATGCTGGACGGAATCGATCCCGCAGGTGACTTCGGACTATCTGCCTGTCCTGCCTTGCAGTGGTGACTCTTGGCCTCCCTGATCGAGGTCTGTCATCTGCAG